>NC_064289.1:3245305-3253706 GCF_019186545.1 Solanum stenotomum
AAATGGTGAATGAAAGGGAAGGATTGGTGTCCTTGGCACTAGGAGAGGTGCAACAGCCCAGCCCCTTTTTCCCCAAAAATCCGACTTTTTCCCCTTGTTTCTTTCCAATTCTAAACCCTCTCAACCTCAAGGTTTCAGCAGCAACACTTAGAATCATAAAGACCCTTATTATACAATAGATTCAACTCAAAAATCACAGCCAGAAATCTGTACTAAATCAACAAGAACTTCAACACAACACCACTACAACTTCAACAACCAATAAATCTTCTCTTGGAATTAAAAACGAGTTGGTGTGTGGGGGTATGAACCAACCAACACTAAGGATCATCAATCTCTCAACATACAATAGATCACAACTCAAATACACAGCCCAATCCTGTCCCACAACCAACCATAACTTCAACAACACAACTAACAACATCAACAACAACTAACAACTTCAACAACAAATCCAATCTCTTCTCAAATCATAAAAACGAGCTTGGTATGTGGGGGGAAAGGATAAACCCACACTAAAGACTCACATACCTTGATAGGGATCCCCCCCGACGAAAATCCACAATGATCTTGACAAATCTTGTTGATCTTCTCTTCTTCTTCTCCTTCTTCTCTTCTTCTTCTCTTGAACCCTAACTCTTTCTCTTTCAAAATGGGACAAAATGATCCAAAGATCAGCCTAATACAACAATATAAGCTCAAAAGAAATGATTTGTGAAAAGACTAAAATGCCCTTAAATTTCCGGACGGATTCCTTGCCAACTGCCCCAAATTTCAAAGGGCATAACTCGCTCATACAAACTCGGAATCGAGCAAACTTGGTGGCGTTGGAAAGATCATTCCACAAGCTTAGAAACCATAACTGGAACTACTCCTAACTCATTCTGAGCTAGGAGTTAAGACTGCTCAAAGTTGGCCAAAAACTCACTGATTTCCACACTTAGCCAAATTTCCAGATTTTTGAACTTAGCCAAATTTTCCAGATTCTAGACTGCCAAATTTCCAGATTTTAAATTTTTCCAAAAAAATGACTATTTCCAAATTTCAAGCTTCTTCATATTCATTTTAAATTGTCGGATGTTACACTTTGTACACGGATATATGTGGTATGACTTGTAAGGTGTTAATTCAAATGAGTATTTTACGGCAGGAACAGGCTTGTTTGCTGGAACAATGTAACGTTGCTTGATTTACTCCTTGAAGGCAATAATGAACAGGCTCCTAATGATCAAGATGGAGGTGCAGATGAAGAACAGGATCATGATCAAAATGGAGGCGCTAATGAGCAGGTTCCTAATGAGCAAGATTTAGGCTCTAATGAGAAAAATACTGATCAAAATGGAGATGCTAATGAACAAGATTTAGGCACTAATGAGCAAAATGTTGATCAAGATGGAGACGCTAATGAACAAGATTTAGGGTCTAATGAGCAAAATGCTGATCTGGAAGAACAAGTTCCTAATCAAGATGTAGATATCGTTGAGGCAATGGGCAATATTGATCTAAATGCAAACATTTGAATCAACTATTGATCAAAATGCTGACATCCATAGTGCAGAACCAGCTTATTACAATAGAGTTCATATTAATTCATAACTGTGTGATATTCTAATTTCTTTTTTTGGTTTTTGGATTACACTACATATTGATTTTGGAGAAAAGCAATTGACATTTGACATGTTTTAGCTCGAGTACTTCCCTTCTCTATATGCTGCTAATTATGAATTTATCTTTTAATTTCTTGTAATCTACTGGTTAAAAGTCACTGCAACTGCTGTACAATTGTCTTTGTTTCAACAAGCGTAGTTGCTTATTTCCATAGATTTTGCTTAATAGTAAATGCTATATCTAACTAAAGTGACAGTGCATATTTCCTTTGCTTAATAGTTAATGTTAAGTTGCAGCTTCTGTCTTGTTTGACTAAGAAATTATCCTCAAACTTTAACTACTCTGTGTTAGACTTGTCCAACTGAAGGCGCTAATTACAGACTGTGGAAATGTCTCCAAATGAACTCAAGAGGGATGATTATGTAGTGTTGCTGTATATCCAAATACAGTTTGGCACAAAAACGAAAACTTTAAAAAAAAACATAGTTAAGGAAAATGGCTTCGCCCGGACTCGAACCGGAGACCTTCAGTGTGTTAGACTGACGTGATTGATGGTAAGTGGTAACTGTGTTCAACTGAAATACCAGAGGAATAAACAAAAAAAGCTGGAGAACAGAAAATACTAAATTCACTATGAACCCTTAAGGAATTTATTCCCTTCCCGATTTCGTGGATTATTTTCTCCTAGGATAAAACATATATAGTTAAGAAGTAGCGGTATCTCAAACTTCAATAACTTTAGCGAACTCAAAAATCAACAACGAAATCACACAAAGACCCAACTTTGTTTGTAAGAACATGTATGCAAAAGAAAAAGAAAATTTGAAGTTAAATAGCTAGATAACCCTTTCTATTTATAGCCAATGATATGGATTAAATAGGTGTGAATTCACCTGTTCAGAACATGCATGGTGTCATTTGGGAGAGGAGATGTCTGTTCGGAAGGAACATGTAACGGCCCAACCTGCTAGTGATATTGTCCGCTCTGGGCCTAGGGCCCGCACGGCTTTAAAACGCATCACTAGTTGGTAATGTCTGCTTACTGATATACCCAATATCTCTCCCGTGTTTTGCCGATGTGAGACTTCTAATTTTAAGCTGGGAGTGTCACAGAAAACATGTCCTTTCCATAAATTTTCTGCAAATTTTAAATTAATTTCGCGAGTTAATTAATAATTTTATGAATTAATTAATGAGAATGATGAATAAATTTTGACTAAAAAATTATCAACCAATCATTTGAATGGGTGCGGGAGCACTCTCTTTTAAGAGCTAATGGAAGTATTTCTTAATATAAAGACAATATTTATCCTCTATTCAATCAATGATGGAGAAAATAGTTTTGGAGGGAAAAAATTATAATTTCGTAAAAGGGAAAAATAAAATAAAATTTATCCCTGGTAAACGGTTAAAAAAATTTCAGAGTGATTTCAAAACAGAGCTCTTCTCAAATAGTATTCAAGAATCAAGAATAAATATAATTTCAGTTTTGGGCATTTCTCCTCTGCTATAATTTTCACCCATTTTCTTTTTCTTGAATTCTCATTGATCATCAACTCTTTTCTCCCTAGTAAAAGGTTAGAAAATTTTCAGAGCGATTTGAAAACAGAGCTGAAGAAGCCATTTCAAAACAGAGCTCTTCTCAACTAGAATCAGAATCAAGAATTAATATAATTTCCGTTTTGAGCAATTCTCCTCTGTTTTAATTTTCACCCATTTTTCCTTTTCTTGGATTCTCGTTGATCACCAACTCCATCCATCTTTGGTGAGTAGTTTGTCTTTTCTTTCCATTGATTTTTCCAGCTTTTATATTTCTCTAACACTTTCTTCTTTATTCTCTAATAGGTCAAACATGGCTATTAGGATGGGACAGAATTTGCCTGAATACAATCATATCCCTTCTGTTCATTACTTCTACTGTTGTGGTTGCGGAGCTCATGTTGCAATCATCTATTACATTCCGGCTCTACGGATTATTGCTCAAGTGTATATATCCAGGTTCAGGGTTGAAGTAGCAGAGAACGAGCCACAACATGGAGTAATACATGGCATGAACTTGACCGTAGCCGTGACTTACTGTGTCCAATGTGGAAACCTTCTCATGTGGAAAATTGTAAGATACTAGTAATATTAAAGATCATTTGAGTTTCATGATAACAAGAAGGATTTGTTGCTCTTTTTTATTCCCTCTTAAATTACTGAACTTATGATTTCTCCAGATTGCCGTCTCCCAACCGTCTAGTGTTTATAGAGTAGGAGGATCCATCTTGAGATTGTAAGTTTCTAATTATGAAATTGCAGATTGAGACGTATGTACATGTATATCTATGGTATGACTTGTAAAGTGTTAATTCAAATGAGTATTTTGTTGCAGGGACGCGGTTATTAGCTGGAACAATGTAACGTTGTTTGATTTTCTCAATGGAGGCAATAATGAACAGACTCCTAATGATCAAGATGGAGGTGCAGATGAACAACAAGATGGAAACGCTAATGAACAAGATTCAAGCGCTAATGAGCAAAATGTTGATCAAGATGGAGACGCTAATGAACAAGATTTAGGGTCTAATGAGCAAACTGCTGATCTGGATGGAAATGGAGGCATTAATGAACAAGTTCCTAATCAAGATGTAGCTATTGTTGAGGGGCTGGGCAATATTGATCTAAATGCAAACATTTGAATCAACTATTGATGAAAATGCAGATAGGGCACTCATGATGCAGAACCAGCTTATTACAATAGAGTTCATATTGTACGAGTATTAATTCATAACTGTATGATATTCTGCTTTCTTTTTTTGGTTTTTGGATTTCACTACATATTGATTTTGGAGAAAAGCAATTGACACTGAACATTTGACATGTTTGAGCTCGAGTACTTCCCTTCTCTATATGCTGCTAATTAGTTTGTCTTTTGACTACAATCTACTGCTTAAAAGTCACTGCAACTGCCGTGCAATTGTCTTTGTTTCAACAAGTGTAGTTGCTTCACTAGTATGGGAGATTTAAAATGTTTGATTTTGAAAAATAGGCATAAATCCCTTATAGTTGAGTAGGATTTTATTTGTTTCAATCGAGGATACAATGTATATAGAACAAATCACACATAATTTTGACCTTATGTATCTTGAGATACATGTATTTTGACGTATTTGGATACACTAAAATCTGTTAAGATTCGTAATATTGCAAACTAGCGTGTGTATCTGAATAATTAGCTCCTAAACTAGTGGATTTTTGTAAGTTACCTTATTTGTCAGAGTGTTTGGAGTATTTCAATAAGATTGTGGTCCAAAGAATATTAGAGCGTACTGTGTCTTATTTCTAAAAGTTTCCAAATAATAGAATTTTGCACAAATATTAGTTTTTTTTTCTTTCTAGTATTTGAGAATTTGATTTTTTTTATTAAAAATATTTATCAATTAATGACAAGTATATGACCAAACAGTATTTGTCAAGTTTTTTCTCAAACATTTTTGGGCGTCTGGCAATATCTATGGCCAAATAGATTCTAAGAAAAGAGAAAAATTCAAGTTTTGCACTGTCCCTGTTTGATGGATTGTCATTAATTTTTCACATACTGCTTATTTAATGAAATTTGTTGTCAAAAGTATTCATAACTATTGCTTAAANATATTTCCAAATTTCAAGCTCCTTCAAAGACACTTCAAATAGTCGGATGTTACAAGTCATTTCAAAACAGAGCTCTTCTCAACTAGAATTCAAGAATCAAGAATTAATATAATTTCAGTTTTGGGCATTTCTCCTCTGTTATAATTTTCACCCATTTTTTCGTTTTCTTGGATTCTCGTTGATCACCAACTCCATCTTTGGTGTGTAGTCTGTCTTTTCTTTTCATATATTTTTCCAGCTTTTATATTTCTCTTACACTTTGTTCTTTATTCTGTAATAGGTCAAACATGTCTATTAGGATTTGGTTCTTGACTCAACAATTTGTGATGAGACAGAATTTACCTGAATACAATCATATCCCTTTTGTTCATTACCTCCACTGTCGTCGTTGCAGAACTCGAGTTGCAACCATCCAGGATTACTTTCCGGCTCTACAGATTCTTGGTAGTGTGCCTGCAGGGTTCTTTATTACAGTGTAAGTTTCATGCAATTTTAACTTCTGGTGATTTTATTTATCGTCTAATAAGGGCATATATGCAGGTTTAGTGTTGAAGTAGCAGAGGACGAGCGATATCATCGAGGAATAGATGACATGACCCTAGCCGAGACTTACTGTGTCCAATGTAGAAACCTGCTCGGGTGGAAAATTGTAAGATACTAGTAATATTAAAGATCATTTGAGTTTCATGATAACAAGACGATTTTGTTGCTCTTTTTCTTTCCCTCTTAAATTACTGAATTTATGATTTCTCCAGATTGCAATCTCCCAACCGTCTAGGAGTCATATAGTAGGAGGATTCATCATGAGATTGTAAGTTTCTAATTGCGAATTTGCAGATTGAAACCGTCTGTTCATGTACATATATGGAATGACTTGTAAGGTGTTAATTCAAACTGAGTATTTTGTGGCAGGAATGAGATTATTTGCTGGAACAATGTACTGTTGTTGGATTTACTCTTTGGAGGCAATAATGAACAGGCTCCTAATGATCAAGATGGAGGTGCAGATGAAGAACAGGATAATGATCAAAATGGAGGCGCTAATGAACTGGTTCCTAATGAATAAGATTTAGGCTCTAATAAGCAAAATGTTGATCAAGATGGAGACGCTAATGAACAAAATTTAGGCACTAATGGGGAAAATGTTAATCAGGATGAAAATGGAGGCATTAATGGACAAGTTCCTAATCAAGATGTAGATATTGTTGAGGGAATGGGCAATATTGATCTAAATGCAAACATTTGAATCAACTATTGATGAAAAATGCATAGCCTACTTCCTTTTTTTTTTTTTTTTTTGGTTTATGGATTACAGTACATATTGATTTTGGAGAAAAGCAATTGACATTTGACATGTTTGAGCTCGAGTGCTTCCCTTCTTTATAGAGTATATGTTTATCTTTTAATTTCTTGACTACAATCTTTTAATCGTCTTTGTTTCAACTAGTGTAGTTGCTTGACAGTGAAATCTAATTAAAATGCGAATGACTATTTGTTTCAATGGAGGGATATGGGTGGTAAGTTTGGTAAAGGCCTCTCTCTACACACTATAAAATATATATATATATAGGAACGTGCGTTGCACGTCTGTCCCCTATTACTATATAAAATTTGTAGCCAGTATAAAATCCTCAGTTGTAAATTTAAAATTATATATTCATCCACATGTACATAATTTTTCTCAGACTGTATACATACTTGTTAAAGGAGTAGATATTATGTCCCGATATCTTGAATTTGTAAACAAAGGATTCATTACTATAATCGAAATGCTAGATTCTCTAGTTACACAAGAAACAAAAAATTTAAGACTGTCAAGAAAAATGATAATAGAAAAAGGAAAAATTTAAGTCAACATCTAATTTCATTGTATGTGTATAAATAAGAGAAAGTGTATTTAATTCAAGAAAGCACAGTTTTTTTCTTTGATTTGGAGAGGAAAACAGAAGATCCACCAATAAACACCATTCAACCACTATATATTTTCTTGGACAATTTCAATAGAAGCAAAGGAAATGTGCCAGTTTCCATCTCCTTGCTCCTGCTCTTCCAAACATAGGAATTTCATTCTTATAAATATTTGTCATCTACTCCACCCAGATTTTTCATTGTTGAGTTTATGTGATTACCATTAGTCGACTCTCCAAGCTAAAGCCATTTCATTGACAAAAGGAGGCAGTCTGAGTGAAGCAACAAATATCAAAACCAAAATTTCCAACACATTACAAAACATGGCAGATTGGGAACATTCTAGCGTCTAAAAGTGACATCCATATGCAGTAAGACATTAAGAAATTATTTCACCAAGAGCACCATTTTCTAGATCCAAGAATAGCAATATGGACTTGATGTCCCTATAGTTTGGACATCAAAAAATCTGAATATAATAGGAAACAAAGCAATAACAATTGATTTTTGGTTATGAAATATTAATATGGATGTCCCCGAATATTCTCTATGATGTATAGTTAATCCTTCACTACATACATCATAATGAGTAGAACTTTCACACCCTCTAACTTTTCCCATAATCTCCCATGTTAATGGTATGTTATAACAACCTTTTGTATGCCTCTATCAATACTATATATAGAGGCTCATATTGTGTACACTTGAACATACTTATTGAAAGAATAAGAAATCGCTCTTCTCTTGTCTCCGTGTTTCTATTGCTTTAATAACGAAGGGTCTAAGACATTGTGTTTGATGGTGAAGAAAGAAAGTGTTGAGACGAAAATGGTTATCAGAAAGGTTTTTTTCTTCCGTCAATTCATAGTGAAATTCTTGATTATCAAGCACACTAACGAAAATACTAAATTTACTTGAGAAAACGGAGTTAAGTAGGAAAAAGAACACTGAAGCAAAGTTAAATAGACTGATCTAAATAATTTTAAGGGAATTCATTTTTATAGCTCATATTAACATCATGGCACATAACAACCCTTGGAAAAAGTTAGGTTGTTGATTGAAAAATTCAATTTACTACAAGAAATCATCGAGTTCATACATACGATGGCAACCATCATTTTCTTATTCTACACCACTATATGCAACAAAGCCTCATTAGAAAAGTGAAATTATCCTCTAGGCATCGTAGTCACACAGGAAAAAGGACTCACATTTTTTTTCAGTATATTGGTTTAGGAAAAAAAAAAAAAAA
>NC_064289.1:3259124-3337430 GCF_019186545.1 Solanum stenotomum
GAGATTTGTTATTTGCCAACACTTTTTTTCTGCATATATGCAGGTTCAATGTTGAAGTATCAGACGATGTGAATAATCATGAAACACTAAATGGAAGTACCATAGCCAATGCTAACTGTGTCCAATGTGGAACTATGCTCGGGTGGAAATTTGTAAGATACTAATATTTAAGAGCTCATCAACAAGAAGATTTTGTTGCTTTTTTAAAAATACTGAACTTTTTTATTTCTCCAGATTGCAATCCATCAACCGGAGATGTATGTCAGAGAAGGAAGATTCTTTATGAATTTGCAAGTTTCTAATTACAAATTTGCAATTTGTTAGCTGTATGACTTGTAAGGTTTAATACAAATGAGTGTGGCAGGTACAAGCTTACTTGGCCGAATGATGTACCGTTGCTTCGTTTTAACGAGGAACAAGATTTAGGTGCTAATGAAGAAAATGCAGATCAAGATAGAGATGCAAATGAGAAAAATGTTGTTCAAGATGGAGACGCTACTGATCAAGATGGAGACGATACTGACCAAGATGGAGACGCAACTGATCAAGATGGAAATGCTAATGGGCAAAATGCTGATCAAAATGGAGACGCTACTGAACAAAATTTAGGCGCTAATGAAAGGCCTTCTTCTGATTACATCCACTGTCATAGGTTGTAATGACCCTCCTGGTCATTTTTGTGTCTTGCATTCTGTGTGTCGTTTAGAGCGTTTCTGTAGTGACTCCAAGTCATTTATGACTTGCTGGGACTGACAGTTCGGTCACCTGGTCGTTCATTTGGTTATGGTGTGAGTTTTAGTGTTTTGGAGCTTATGAACCTTGAACGAACATTTTCGATCAAAAGTTTGAGAAGATGACATCGGAATCCAATTCTAACGATTCCATCAGCTTCGAAAGGGTCATTTTAGTCTTGTAGCATGGTCGGCATGACTCTGTTTTCAGTGTGAGTCGGTGCGATTAGGCGTTTTAGCCTTTGAAATTTGGCTTAAAGTTGACTTGGTCAACATTCTTGGAAAACACGCTCAGATGAAAATTCCGTCAGTGCGGTTAGCTCCGGACCGTCAAGTTTGGTCTAGATTGACCTTTCTTTTGTGTCTCAAGGTTTTCGATATTTTTCGGAGCTCTTTTGTAGTTTTTTACTTAAAAGGGCATTTGGAAGTGGGACCCACTTTTTATTGAGATGACCTTTGATGGAAATTTTGAATGCACCGTTGGGTCCGGAATGTCGAATTTGGTATGGTTGCATACCTCGTTTGCGTGCACGGGGTTCCGAACGAGTTCGGAGCACCCTGTCGGAGTTTTTAGTTTTTGGAAAATTGCAGAAAATCTGCTATAAATGCAGAAAACCAGCAACATTTCCCAAACTTCAAACCCTCATAACTCTCTAATCTCTCAATCGATTTGGGCAATTCAAAAGGAAAAGTTGTGAGATTTTTCGAGGACAACGCGTTGGTGAGCTCGGATAGTGATTTGGGGTCCCCGTTTGAGGTAATTTTCGTAAAACACCTGCTGCCACGACCCTTTTGTGAGCTTGATTTTGAAAGATTTTGAGACTTGTTTTCTCAGCCATTCTAGGTCCGATTTCAGTGATTTTTGAGGCTATCTTGAGTGGTTTTTTGAGGAGAACGTTGTGGTGTTGTTGCATTTCACTGTAGACCTCCAGTTTCTGGTAAATACACTGATTCAACTGCTATCCCATTTCTAGTTTTTGAGAAAATTTGGATTTTAGTTGCATGTTGATATTGTGTTGTTCCCGAGCCCCGAATTGTGTCCCATTTTGAGACATGAGCTGGGGGAACTAGTTAGGACCCACTTTTGGGGTTAATTCCGGAATTTCCTGCGCGGGTCCCACTTTCCCCGTTTTGACCCCAAAATTGGTCCGTCTCCGTTTATTGTGATCTTGGTGTGTAAACGACCGTAATAACGTTGTGACTCTTTTTTTTATAGCGGGGCAGCGTTTCGAGGACGTTCGGAAAGGGAAAGCTCAGGAGAAGTGATTTTGGAGCGCGTGTGATCGGCTTACAGGTAGGCTACGATTTCCCTCTCTTAGATTGAGCTTGAGAGTGTGAATGCATGTTGATTAGTTGGGATTTGGGTTGGTAGTGATTGAATCATGCATAGGTGTTTGGAAATCATGTTTTTGGCCTATTTCGAGAATTATCGAGTAGCTGGGAGCATGCTTTGTGTTATTAATTGACCCTCCTCGCTATGTGGAGTGCTTGCATGCTTAATTTACTATTTGTTGAAGCATTTGGGCCTTAGTTTAGGTTTGGCTAGGGCTTGCCTTAGAAATACATGATTCGGATCCGATAGGTCTTAGTTTTGTCCCGACGTTGCTCGGCCGACTTAGATCCCTGTAGACTGGTGTAGCAGACTTGAGTCTGATAGTTTAGGCCTTAGCTAGGCGATACGTTTGCTCTGATGATAGTTATCCTTATTTCCCCGATGTTACAGCTTCAAGAGTTAAGTGCGACACTAGTTCTGCTTCGCGATTTGAATTTGATTTTTGATTCGGTTCCAAGGACTTTCATTGATTGGCTAGGTGTGGATGGCGATCTACGGACATTTATGAGAATAGATCGATTGGGACTCTTTCAGCAGCTACAGTGGCACCTTTATATAGAGCATCCGGTTAGAGTTCCGGCCTCTATTGCCCAGATACTTTTATAGAGCATCCGGTTAGAGTTTCGGTCTCTATTGCCCAAATACTTATATAGAGCATCCGGTTAGAGTTCCGGCCTCTTATACTTATTACTTGTGATTGGTTACTTGGGTACTTCTTGTGAACATCCAGTTCGAGGTCCGGCCTCCGTACTGTCAGATTCTACTAATTAGGGTTGAGGTTCTGGTTTGATGTTCTTCGTTCTTGGGTACTTATATGCAATTCTCTTTAGTTTTAGTTATTATGTGTACTCATCAGGCTTATGGGGGTCCGTTCGGATTTTTATTTAACTTGAGCACGAGTGTACCTTCTGGGCTTATGGGGTCCAGTTAGGTGTAGTTAGCTTATAGATTACTTTAGTTAGTTCTTTGTACACTCGTGTGCATTCCTTTGTTAGTTAGATTTTTGTTCTTGACCTCAATTTGTGTATTCCTTCTTTTCATACTGCCTTTACTTTTCAAGTTCAGTTGGCCTATGATGCCTACTGGGTACCTGTTGTTTTGGTACTCATGCTACGCTCTGCATCTGTTTCGTGATGCAGGTCTGGGCACTAGTAGCCAGCGTTGATCGAGCTTGGAGCAAACTGATCCAGAGACGGGGGTGAGCACACGGCGTTTTGTACTATTTCAGTCTCCATCTGTATATATAGACTTGTCTTTTTCCTTTCGAGACAGTCCAGTCTCTGTTGTCCACTTTTGGGACTTATACTCATTTTGTTAGTAGCTCTGTACTAGTGACTTCCAGGTTCTGGGAGGCAACTTTATTTGTATATATGTTTTTGGTTTGCTTCCGCCTGTTTATATTGTTATTTGCCTACTCTTGTTTAGTTTCTACCCTCAGACCCATTACTTGTTGTTTCGGGTTATGGGTTGGCTTACCTACTGGTGGGTTATAGTAGGTGTCATCATGACTTGAGAAATCGGGTCGTGACATAGGTGCAGCACTAGAGTTGCACTCGTCGAGGATTACATTCTGACTGTATGAATTTCTCACTCTCTCTGCATTATTATAGTATCGATTTGTGGTTCCGTGGACTACAGACATTCATATCATGAATTCTGATTAATTAAACATGTAATTCAGTACTCTGTAATATTTCTTGACTTATTTTCTTGTGTCGTACACATTGCAGGAAAACAACTTATTGATAGCAGGGTTCTTTGATAAATTGTAAGTCTCATGCAATTTCAACATCTTGAGATTTTCTTTATTGCCTAATGAGCAGTATATGCAGGTTTAATGTTGATGTAGCAGAGGACGTACCTCAAGTAGTATATGGCAATACCATAGCCAAGACTTTATGTGTCCATTGTAGAAACATGCTTGGGTGGAAACTTGTAAGATACTAGTAGTATTAAAAAATGATTTTGTTGTTCTTCCCTTTTCCCTCTTAAATTACATAATCTATGATTTCTCCAGATTGCAGTCTCCCAACTGTTTAGGAATTTCAGAGAAGGATTTTATACGAGATTGTAAGTTTCTAATTATGAATTTGCAAATTGAGACTGTCTGTACATGTATATATGTGGTATGACTTGTAATGTGTTAATTCAAATGAGTATTTTGTGGCAGGGATGAGCTTACTTACTGGAACGATGTAATGTTGCTTGATTTTCTCTCTGAAGGCGATAAGCATTATGACTTATAAGGGTTAATACAAATGAGTATTCTGTGGCAGGGACAAGCTTACTTATTCGAATCATCTACCGTTGGTTCGTTTAATTCCTGAGAACCAATTTTTCCAAGCTAATGAGGAAAATGCAGATCAAGATGGAGGCTCAGATGAAGATTATGATGACGATATTCCTGATTACATGATGCATCTTATCAGGCTAAATGCTTATCTAGGTACTGACCATCCTGTTGATCAAGTTGTAGGAGGTGGTAATGAGCAAAATGCTGATCAACATGGAGGCGGTAATGAGCAGAATGTTGGTCAAGATGAAGGCAGTAATGAGCAAAATGTTGGTCAAGATGGAGGCAGTAATGAGAAAAATGCAGATAAACATGGAAGCAGTAATGAGCTAAATGTTGGTCAAGATGGAGGCGGTAATGAGAAAAATGCTGATGAACATGAAAGCAGTAATGAGCTAAATGTTGGTCAAGATGGAGGAGGTAATGAGAAAAATGCTGATGAACATGAAGTATTCTTTTATTGTTACTCTCATAGCATAAATTAATTTAGTTGGTTTATAAATACCAGCTTCAAAAATTAAATGCAAAGAATATCGTTATTAAGTTAAAAGCAAAACAATCATTTAGATGAATAAAATAAAATAGTTCAGAGTACGAGACACTTTTTTTTAAAAAAGTTTATTTTACCAAATAATTTCATAGCATTGAAAGAGATTATGTAGTTGTTTGTACCTAGAACTCCATCCTAAATTTTTCTGTTTTTATCGCTTTTCTCTTCATCTGAATTGATGAATATAGACATTGATTAGTTTAAGCAAAAGCAAAATAAAATTAAAAAACAAAACCCTCTCTTGTGTCCATTTATATTTCCAAAACATTGTAATGGTGAACATAGTAAGTATAATTATTAGTAATTAGTTGAGAATACCAAAATTACTCCAAGTCAAATAGCACCGGATACATTGCAAGTCAATATGTATAGTGATTTTACATTTCTACACAAAATAGTAACAAGAAATTCCAGAAAGAGAAACAATCATAAATAAAGAATTAGAATTGAAACAATCCTTTGTAATTAAAAAAATTATAAATGATAAAAATCTTACAAACAAACAATAAAAGATGGAAAAAGAAGAAACTTTACCATAGGAGTCGTACAAATGCTAGTGGAAGAATTCAAGATGACAAATTTGTATTTGGCAGTGGTATATATTGATTTAGCTACTACAACTCTTCATATTCTTTAATTTAAGATTAAATGGGGAAATCTTGATTCATGTACTTATTTAAAATTCTAGAAATCCTAATTGACTCTTGTTCTTCCACATTCCCTTTCTAATAAATAACTTACAATTCAAAAAATAATTAAAATAATATTATTTAATTAATTAGATGTTTAATTTAGTTTAGGGGTAAAATGGTAATCTAACTTTTCATCTTTGGAGCTTTCCACTTTTAGTAAGATATGATATGACAATAAAATAATAAAAATAATAATAATAACAATAGTATATGATAATATATAATATATAATATATATTATTATATTATATATTATATTATGATGATATATGATGATAAATGTGTATTTTCTGGTGAGTAAATAAAAAGAAAATGAAACATAATGGTATATTTATTGTCTATACAATTTTAAATGGGTTGCAAAATAAAATGTCTGGTATGAGAAATTAAAAAGAAAATAGTTTTGGAGGGTAAATAGATTGAGAATTAACGGTAAATTCAAGAATGACTATATATATATATCAGCATTCTCTCTTGTGCATTTCCATAAAATTCATTCTTCTGCATTTTTCGTCTCTGCTTATTCAACAGTGAGTAGATACTATTCACTTGAACACAACACTGATGTGATCCCTCCTAATGATAGCATCCACTGCCATACTTATGGGTGAAGAATGCTAGTTGCATTTTTCAACGATTATATTCCGAGGGTAATGATTCGAACATAATATCTTCATTTAGGAAAAAAAAAAAATCATGAAATTGCTACTGATTTCAATATTTTGGAAACAGATATTTGTATTTCAGCACTACTCTGTTATATTTCAGCAACTCATTTTCTTGTCTTGTAGACTCAATCAGGAGGACTGGGTGTAAGTATGAGCAACTTGAGAAATGTATACACTTTTTTCTGCTGTCTAATAACGCTCATTTATATATGCAGGATTAATGTTCATATACCAGAAAACGTGATTTACCCTGTTGCGTAGCCAACACTTACTGTAGCCAATGTGAAAATATGATAGGGTGGAAAATTGTATGATACTATTATTAAAGAATATCAACAAAAAGATTTTGTTGCTTTATACTGATTTTTTTATTTCTCCAGATTGCAGTCACCCAACCGTCAAAGTATATTACACAAGAGAGATTCGTTATGAAACTGTAAGTTTCTAATTACAAAATTGCAAATTGAGAGTGTATATGACTTATAAGGGTTAATATAAATGAGTATTTTGTTTCAGGGACAAGCTTAGAATTTCAAATAATGAACCGTTGATTTGTCCAATCCAGGAACAAAATTTCCGCGCTAATGAGGAAAATGCAGATCAAGATGGAGAAACAAGTGAGGGATATGGAGACTCTACTGAACAAGAAGTGGGCTCTGATGAGCAAAATGGAGACTCTACTGATCAAGAGGGAGACTCTACTGATCAAGATGGAGACATGGCTGATCAAGGTTTAGGCGCTAATGAGCAAAATGTTGATCAAGATGGAGACTCAGTTGAAGAAGATGATGGCACTATTTCTAATTACTTGAAGCATCTCCGCAGTAAAAATGCTAATCAAGTTGTAGGAGCTAATGAGCAAAATGCTGATCAAGTTGTAGGAGCAAATGAGCAAAATGCTGATCAAGTTGTAGGAGCTAATGAGCAAAATGTTGATCAAGATGGAAGTGCTAACGAGCAAAATGCTGATCAACATGGAGGCGCTAATGAACAGAATCATGATCAACATGGAGGCGCTAATGAGCAAAATGTTGATCAACATGGAGGCGCTAATGAGCAAAATGCTGATCAAGATGGAGGCGCTAATGAGCAAAATGCTGATCAACATGGAGGCACTAATGGACAGAATCATGATCAAGATGGAGGCCCGCCAACGAAACGAAGGAAGATATAGCCTACTCATTCTTCTGATATTCTGCTAATACAAAATGCTATAATTCTTTAGTGTGTGATTTTCTGTTTTGAGATTACACTACTACATATTGTATTACTTCAGGTTGGAATAAACCAATTGACACTGCACATTTTACATGTTTGATATCTCAGGTTCTACCGTTCTGTATATGCTGCTTAGTTTGTTTTTAATCTCTTGATACAAAATTGCTGATTGAAGTTTATGGCTGCCTAAAAGCTACAAATCCTATAGTCCTGTTTAGCGTGAATTTGTAGTAGAGTTTTCCTTCACCACAGCAACTCTATTCTCTCAACAAAAGGATCCTGACTTCTTAAACTAAGTTGCAGCACCACTACACTTATGGCACATAAAGGAAAACTTTCAAAAAACAAAATACATATAAAAAATGGCTTCGCCCGGACTTGAACCGGAGACCTTCAGTGTGTTAGACTGACGTGATAACCAACTACACCACGAAACCTTGGTATAAGATATTACTTTAGACCTTACATCTATTATCTTGGTTTGCCTGTTCATCTCTTTCTTCCTCAATCTCATGTGAAATACTTTTGCTATAATCTAACAATAATTGATTAAGCTTGCATTTAGACATTCGATATAAAATCATCATTTCAACTCAAAATAAAGTATGATTTGGGATTTCAAATTTCTAATGGCTACACCATATCATTTTTCCATATAATAATATAGGAGGCCCTTTAGTATTTGGAGACATAAGGTACTGGTGTTATTTATCTTAGTCGTACAAGGTTTTACAATCAACTCAATATATTTTGGTTAAGTGATTTAATGTATCATCAAAAAGAAAGTAATTTGGAGCACACAAAGCATTCTACATTAGCAGGATCAGGATCAGTGAAAAAACCGCACTTCAAGGAATGTGATTTGGACATATTCTACCATAATACAAGGGTTATTGACTGCTTCCAACTTCCATGGTTCGAACTCATTGTTCCAAGATTTTCTCTTGATTTGGTGCAACAAACATGTTAATCATTGCTCAATAGTATGTCTCACATCATTTGTTTGATGCAAACACTTGATACAGATAATTTAGTTATTTTTACTGTTGAAATTCACGCAAACATCTACAACTGAGATCAGGAGCAATTGTCTCCACAATTTTTTCTACTATTTCCTAATCTACTGCTTAACCACTATCATCTACTCATCTTGCTACCATGTTGATCACTAGCTAGTATTACTAAAAATAATAGCAAATGCTACTGCAAGGCATTAGACAAATCACTGTTTCCATCCTCTCGGGTCGATCGATTCTTTTGCTTTCGCAGATAACATTTTGTTTTCACTTCTTTTTGTTTCTCAGTCAGCTCCAATTTTGTACTCCTGCAGACCATTATCAAACAAAGAAATGAATCAAGAATATTCACATATCAATTATCCCGTCATAACGGATGAAAACCTGTCAATTATGGAACCCCACATTTATATGGAAGCAACTATAAAGTCAAGAGACCTTGGTATTGTAGCATTTCAGTCAAGAAAGCAGGACATGATATATATATATATATATATATTAGCCGGACTGAAGTTATGTTGATGGGGAAGTCTAATAAATTGGTGAAAATATATTGTCATATACCCTATCAGTTCTCTTTCCAGCTATTGAGTAAATTAATTGACGGGTTGTGGTGAATAAACTGATAAAAAGCTCTAGTTTTGCATACGTAGAGGAGAGTAAATACCCAATTGTCCCAGAAAGTACTGCAGAACCTATTTCAGTCCTATCGTTTTCTGTAAGAAAAACAATTGAATAGCTGGATCCCCACGTCTATTGTACTGCAGATTGCAGATTAATTTACCAAGGCAAGGAACCTTCATACACCTACCACTCCTTATAAAGCAATAATCATACCAAGGTAAGTTTTTCTTCTCATGTCCCTGTTTTCATGTCCTATAACAAGAACCATTCGCAACTCACCCATTGCATGAACCTTGCCACTGGCCAGTAGTGTCATAGTCACTAATGAGATTCAAAATATAAAGAAATAAACACATAAAAAAAAATCCATGGGTCAACATCTACTATGTATACACATAAAAATAATCTGATGGTATATATAATTTAATTTTTTGACGAGCGGTGCCCTAGCTCCCCCCCTATTTGGCAAAGGTGACTCAACTGTAGTTTTTAAACAAGTCCATCAAACAAATGGTATATTCATCATAACTTCAACTTGAATCATCCCCGCCAATCACCTAGGCCTTACCATAGGCAGGATGTTGACGTTACTCCACAAACACAATCCAAATCTAATATCCTTGTTACACTAAACTGTTTAGAGGTATGTTAGCTTAGTGTTTGATTAGATACAGAACATAACAATTTAAGCCATAGAGTATACACGAAGAAACATAACACAATGTTGAAGGCACCAACAAAAAGTTCACCAGTAAAAGTACTCACCGTTCTACACTGTATGAAGAAGATCTCTTTAGAGCTGGAAATTTCTCCTTCTTCTTCATCTCTATTAAACTCCCACTGAAGTACTCCTTATCTTCCAGCTTAATTCTCTCTTCACTTCCATGATATTCCACCATTGGACTCTCTACATCCTTCACCGCTTGATTGGTACACCTGCCACGTGGCAGACGGCTTTTATACTGTGAAATCAAGGAAAATCCATTTTCCTTCCCATAACCGGGTCCGCATTGCTTGAAGGACATTGAACCGCAATAGAGTAATTGCATCAAAACGGAAGCTGCTTTACTCTTTCCGCTTGATTGAGTATTAGCCGTTGGATTTTCGCTGATTGTATCTGGCCGTAAGATTACTTTTCCGTCCGCCTTCATCAACGTTTCTAGCGTTTCAGAGCTTGAATCGGATAGTGGTGGTGAAATTTCACCTCTGTTCAGCTCCGTTGACTGGTTCGGACTATGTTCAACATCGTCCGGTTCTTTACAGTCCGGTTCAATGGTACGGTCTTCTCTCAACTCTTCTTCTTCTTCTTCGACGATTCGCATTCCTCTTCGCCGGCGTCGCCTGTCCTCTGTTTGAGTTGAAGCGTCGGCTCCAATTCTTCCGAGTAATTCGCCGGGTGATTCGGCCTTGTAAACTAGGTACTCGTGGAAATCGGAGGAACTCCAGGACTGGTTCCGGCGCCTTGTCACGGCAGGAAACTCACGATCTTCACTCATTTTCTGTATTTCCGGCACCGGATTTCTAGAATTAGAACAAGCGATTTCATCGGGTTGTGAAGGCAATGCGCTATCGAGAAGCTCTGATCCTTTCAGAACATACTCTTGACCATGTGCTGGGTATATAAAATCGTTCTCTGTCAAATCGTGCCACACGAATCCATTCCTATAGCTTCTGAATTTCCCAAAAAAAAAAAAAGTAAGAAATTCATTTCAGCTCCATATGGATAAACACAGCTACAGCAGAAATTAAAATAGAAAATGGAAAGTAATCAATTTACCTTTTAGCAGACCAGGAGTACATTGAGGCCATGCCTTTTCCACGAAGACAATTCAAGCGGTTGGTAACATCTGAATGAAATATCAAAAATCAAAACATGTGAAATCATATGAACACACGCTTTTTTAATTATCTGCTTCAGCTATGGAAATTCTACATACCTCTGAGATACAGACCATCAGGGGAGGAAAGAGGCACTTCCATGAAATGAGGATGCTCAAGTTGGCCATTTCTGGAGAGATAGTAAACGACGGGTACTTTTCTGAGCTTATGGTTAGGAGGTTCAGTCCAAACTTTGGTACGTTCAGGGCTTGTTTCTCTACCTTTCCATTTCTTGTGCATTTGGAGCTCCGTCGTCCTTGACATAGTTTTCCCAACCGCTTAATTTGAGAAACTTAGAAGAAATGGAACCTCGATATTTGAAATTTGAAAGCTTGGAATTCAGTGAAAGTTGTGGAAACTGAAAATTATACTCCAATAAAGAGTAAATGGCGGGGGTTCACGTTTATAAGGTGATGTGTCAGACTCTAGCTGGAAGAATGTGGACGGTGAATGGAAGGAGCGAAGGAGCAGAGTTTTTCAAAAATAGGATGCGCCATGACAAATCGCCAACGTGTTGACTTCACTTTTGACAAATCCCAAAAGCTTTTAAAATAGAATTTACATATTTGAAAATGAAATATTACATGACAAATAATTTTCAATATATTGAAATATAATTTTTTTTATGAAGATACAATCTGATATATAATGCTTATAAGTAATCCTCGCTTAAGCAAAGGAAAAGCAAAGAGCGCATTATGCCTAGACTAGCAATAAAGTACTCTCTCCATCCATTTTTATTTGTCATGTTATATTTTTCAAGAGTTAATTTGACTAATTTTCAAAGTTAAATTAGATTATATTAATTTAATATTTTAAATAAAAAAATTGGATATTCAAAAGTTATACGAAAAGTACTATAAATTACAATTTTTTACACATCAATATGATGAAAAAATATATCGTAAAATATTAAGCAAAGTTTTCATAGTTTCACTCTAAAAAAAAAATTATGACAATTAAAAGTGGACGGAATTAATATTATTAATCATGACGATTTAGAAATGCCCCTTTTAAAACGTAAATTAAGGTAGACTGTTTTTGAAGGAATTAGTTTGATCAAAACGATGTTATAACAAACACACATAGTAATTGAGGATTTCAAAGAGCGAGTATTTTTTAAAAGGTACATATAGGGATCTTTAAACAAATAATCCATCGAATTCACTGTAATTTTTTCTAATCGATATATATGAATTATTAAGGTAAAACCTTTCTTTAGTTTAAACGGTTAGGTGAACTGTTATTTATATTAATTCTTTTAATATAATATTACTACTATATTACAAAAAATTGGAGAACCACCTTCAATAATACTTGGTGCCTAAAGTGATCGATATCAATTCTTTCACATTTTTAAAACCAATTACTCCATGTTTCGCCATCGTACTACTATAACACATTTTTAACTATATAAATGCTGTTAGTCTCTTTTTTTTTCTTCTCTTCTTTTGGTTTATTAGGTATATTTTCTTGAAGAATTTTTTGGCATTTTAGAAAAAGGGGCAGATGTGACAGAAGGAAGGTCAAACGTTCACACTTGACACAACTTAAGTTTGGGAATAAATTGAGAACCCGTCAAAGGGTGTTGACTAGGAATTATTTATTATCGATATACGACTTCCCCTCGACATAACAAGAATATATTAGAGTGTGTACATATATATTACCACATAAAAACTGGATCTTTTTTATTTATATGGATTAATGTATTCAAATGAAACAAATTATAAAACCAATCAGAGTGACAGTACGAATGAGATCTTGAGTAGATTGGTCAACCTTACAAGAAAAATCTATTATTTGACGTGTCAATATCTACCCTATTTATTGCTTCAACATTTTCTGAATTCGTCCAAGTTACAAATATTTATCTCTTTACTTATTATATTATATTGTTAATATGATATTCTTGTATAAAATTAACTTTGTTATTGTTATTTTTAGTGGTTCTGAGATAATGAACAGATATATTTAGTCACACATTCTCATTAGAAAATAAATAAAATATATTTGGAGGGGTATGTGTGCGTGTGTTGGTCGACACAAAAGACCCAATTTCACGTGGGTTGTTGACCAAACTAATCAAAGCATTTACTACTACACAATTTTATATAGCACCGGCAACGTGCCCAATAATATCTCTACTGCTCTCAAAATAACATTGTTTATTTTTTTCCAAACTTTTATTCGCTGTGTGCTACTTAATTTATGATTCAAATAATTCGGATTCGCATCGAAAATTTTTGTCTTTAAAATGTGATCCTCAAATACACCCTGAAATTACTTTAGAAGTTTCGAAATTTGTCGTATTAGACTTATTACATGGACAAACTTTAAGGAGTGGTGTCAAAAAAGGCCATACGGTGCAAATAATTCCACTCTTTATTGGGCCGAGCGCTACTCAACAATGGTAGGCCTTGGTATATAGTCCAAGAGTCAAGAACCAACTACTGCTAATGTTGTTTGTAGGAATTCTTACATCACTCTCAAAATAATAGTTGATAAATAAATATAATTTTTTTTTTATCTAAATACATAACTTATTTTATCTTATTCTCTAAAATTTCCTACCATTTGAAATTACAAACTCCATATTTTCCTCACTCTATTTTCTATTTTCAGATACATCACTCTTACGCGATGTATCAGGGACGCGAGTATTGGGACACGTGTGTCTTGTATCACAAAGGTAATGTATCGGGATATGTGTGTCTTGTATCAACAAAGGTAATGTATCGGGACGCGATATATCGAGAAATGTGTGTATTGTATCAACAAAGATAAAGTATCGGGACGCAATGTATTGAGACATTGAGTGATGTATCCGAAATCCTTAAACTTTAAGGAATTTTTATAATTTGAAAAAGAGTAGGGACAGAATGTAATTAGCTCTTAACACTAAAAGATTTGTGTAATTTTTACGATATATATACTTGTATATAACTAATGTATAGTTTGCTTACATATGCTAATGATTTTAATCAAATATATAACTTTTTCAGTGTTGTAGCGCAAAAAATGAAAAAGGAGTATAGTGACAATATAAAGGTAGTCGCATATTAATTAATTAATTAGAAGAATAAGATGAGAAGGTGACAAAATGTGGTTGATGTTTTGTATAAGACACGTTGGTATCATCTGTATATAGTCAAGGAAAATGAAGAATGACGAATATGATAAGAGACTTATCTTAAATCTAATCAAAAGCAAAATAAACAAAATATAGTTGGAAGGAATTGCAACTATTCATTTCTCACACTTTGTGCCATCCAAATTTCAAATCACAAAGGACAAATTAAATGGCCTTTACTAAGATAACATTTACGCACATTTTCAGTTGAGTATTGTCTACCATGATTAGACACTGAGCCAAATCTATGACGAGCTCTATGAATTTAACTGAATATTAAATTTTATTTATATACCATGTTTTAAAAATCAATATATATATATATATATATATATATATATTACATTTATTTTGAATTTTTCTAGCTTAAAAAACAACTCTTTATTTTTCCTATGTTCTTTAAGTGTGTTAGTGTCCCATATCACATAGATTCTTATATAATCTTGGACAATTCTTATATGGTGAACTAGATTTTATGATTAAGTTAAAGTTCATTTTTAATGATGATAATAGAGTTGTCATTATTTTCCTCGATGTTGCCCCCTCGTAAAATTATATAAAAATGTATATGTAGGGTCCATCCCAATTTATTAAAGTGCAATCAGAAATGTCCAAATGGTTTTAGCTAATTTGCAATTAAGTTTGTCGTCTGAGTTCTTTAAGTACACGTCTGTATATATCCACAGAAATTGATTGATTTAATAATAAGATAAGATAAGACAGGATATATATATATTATATTATATAATATGATATGAAGCAACTTAGACCATAAGTAGGTGATTTAATTTGTGGCCATAATTAATCATTTGAAATGATGAATATTCATGCTCGTCATATTCATTAATTAAAAGCATACAAAAACTTTAATCAACAATTTATCGTTGTTATATATGAAGTTATGGCCCTTTAATTTGGAACTAGTGAAGATATGCCAGCATATAGTACTAAACTTTAATTAATCCAAGAAATGGATAATTAAGGACCTTAACAAGGTGACTTAAACGGTAAAACCTCATGAAGGTGTTATCTGTGTGTTACTAACACAAAGTATAATACTAAGGATTAAGGAAAAATCAGACTGTAGAAAAAGGACTAATTTGATAACAGTCCCATAGTTGCATAGTTTTAAAAGAAAAACTTTAATTTCTTATTCTTAGAGTTATTTCTATTTCTTTCGTTTTTTTTTTTTTTTTGTTGTCTTTACATGATAATCCAATATATTGGTTACTTTCATATATCAATTTACTGATTGATGAATGAACTTCAAACATCATTTTAGCATGTCTTCTATGTTGTTAATGAGTGCCTACCAATCACTACTTTTTCACGTGACATACAATTTTTCAAAAAAAAAATTGTCTATATATATTAAGATATAATTTAACTTTAAATTTGTCAATTTTATTCTTAATAAAGTAATTAATAACTAGCTAAATGATACATTTAGACATTTTAAATCATAAGTTTAACATCTTTTGATCATCTCACTATGGATGAAAACCATTGATTTGTATATAATGTTCAAATTTGACATGTCATTGTGGCGGAGACAAATCCCTTTAAATTTCATGAGAATCCTTTTTGATTTATTTATTTAAAAAAATTATCTTTTAGACTCCAAATTCAAGGTCTATACCGACTTAGTAACAACTAACAACCACAAGCTAGTTTATTACCTCTAGTTATAAAAAATAATGACAAAATTCGTATTATACTAGTTTTAAAAATGTCCAAACTGTTTGACGTCATACGGACTTTTTTCTCGTAAATTCTAGCACTAAAATATATATTATCTTCTAGATTCGTAAAGTTAATGGCCTTTGCTTTCACAATCTGATAAGTCTACTTTTAGCAAATTTTAAAAAATGAAATAATTTGGACCCTCCACATTTTTTTAATTAAGAAAAATAAATAAAGGTAAGTAGCCTGAGCGTTGTGAATATTACATATGGAGATCTTGTCCATATTTAGAGGCTGTATTAAAAATGCCGACCAAAAAAACAAGTTAAAGTGGCCAACATACATTAATCTCTTATGGCAGCTTTATAACTATCCACCACTATTAGTATCAATAATACTTACTAATATTAGTAATATTTGAATTAATTATGGAAAAATTATTTTATGCAATGTTTTGATTAATATATTAAAGATAATATATTACATAATTTTTTTAAAAATAAAATTTATTTATAAAAATATTATCTATAAATATGATGAAAAAGACGTGAAAAAGGTTTTAAGGAATTCAGTGTATTTTTAATTATACTAATGCATGCATTAAAATTCTTTGCATTACTAATGCTATGAACTTATTCATGTGTATCAATTATATACATAACATAATATCAAATAAAATATATAATTATATCTAGATTGAAAGAGTGTATCAAACAAAATATTAATAATACACGAAGTCAATACATATATAATATATTTTTTGTTTTTCTAATGCACTCTATTAAGTGACTTATTAATAAATTATAAATAGTGTATATTTATCGTGGGACTCATTCATTGGTATAGATTTAATGAACCTGAAATATGATTTGTAATGAGTAGTTAAATATTTTTTTATTTTGTTTTTCTCTTGATGATATGCTAAAGTAGATAAGTAAAAATTATTTCATTTGTTTTAATTTATGTGATACATTATATCTTGACACAAAATTAAGAAAGAACAAAAATTTCTGAAATTTTTTATCTAAAACAAGCGTTAAATATTTATGTGCCTTAAACCATTTTATTAGGAGGGGAAGGAAAATTTTAAAGTTAAATTCTTGCTTAATAAATAAGGTAACCTTTTTTTAAAAAAGATATGTACTAAAAAAAATGTGTGCTAGAAGGAAAATAGTAAGTTTTATGTGTACAAGTTCTTATACAGTACGCTATTTAAACTTGGGAAACTTTACTTCCAGCTAGAGCGGTCAAAAAGGGTTGGTCCAGTCCCATCCGGCCTAAGTCTCGCGGGCCAAGAAATTTAAAGGGCTAGGACAAGTTGGCCTTTTATTTGGAAGGGCCTGAAAATGCTCAACCCAACCCAACCCTAGAAGGGTTGAGGATCGAGGCGGGCTTGCCTTTCTTTTTTTTCTTTTCAAACTTATAATTCTATAACATTAAGAAAATGAGAAGAATTTCAAATCAAATATGGCAAACAATGGTGTTGTTTCAATAACATTAGCAAAAAATCTAGTGTAATTAGCATGTATCTCGCGTACTAGATACTCAAGCTAGATAAGAGAGTGACAAGCAAGATGTGAGGGAGGCGAGGGTGCGAGGTTTGTCTATGTATCCTAGATACATACGAATCTACTTGGATAGAGTGTATCTAGAACAAATTAACTTAATTTTGAATTTTGAGATACATGTATCTGACCGTACCAAAATCTGGTAAGATTCATAATATTATAACATAACGTGTATTTAAGTTAATTAAATTATATACTAGTGAGATTATTGTAAATTACCCTTAAATAAATAGTTTTGGCCCATGGGTTGACCCTGGCCCGGCCTCGATCAAGCTAAGCCTCAAGGGTCAAGGGCTTATAAGCCTTAGTTTTAAATGAGCTTGAAAAATCTTATCTCAACTCTACCTTAATAACGGATTGAATTGGACCGGCCCCATGAGCTAAGCCCGTTTTAACGGCTCTACTTCCAGCAAAAAGGGAAAAGAGCAGAAGAAAACACATTAACCAAATTCTCTTACGTCCTAATAGAAAGCACATCAAGCATTAATCAACAATCATTAAAAACTAATTGAAGTACACCCCCCATTAACCTATAAATTTGGAACTTCCTGTTGTAGCCTTGACAAGATATTTCACCAATAAGGGGTTGTTTGATTTTTAGATATTTCACCAATAAGGGTTCTTTGATTAAAAATCAGGATATTTTAACATTATAATCCTGAGACTAAAATCAGAATTATTACTTGTATAACTTATTTCATCTTTTAATAATTTATTCAGATTAAAATCTTGAATTTAATATCTATTTTTTTAATTAACACCTTTAATAAAACATGAAATAAGTTTAATCTCAAAATTTAAATCGAAATAATTTACCTAATCCCTTGAATCAAACGGCCTCTAAAAATATAAACCCTCGTAAAAAAAAAATTAAAAAATAATAATAATTTTTTAGAGGTAATTGTAATACGCAGTACCTCATATTGATTGAGAATGGAGGTGGCCCTTTGAGAGAAAACATGCATACATTATAATGCCCCTTATGATAAACTTGTGAAAAAGATGGAAAGGATAAAACTTTAAGTGGACTCACCACAAAATAGTGACATCCACGTCATCAAATATATATATATATATATATATATATGTCTAATTTGAGTTGATACATAACTTAAATTGACCAATTAAGTTTTTGTCAATATAATTGGAATTTTGTTTTTGATAGGTATGTTCTATATAGTTATAATAAAAGAAAAAGAAAGTTATATTAGACAATCAAATAATTATTAAAACAAGTTTCTATATAGTTATTATAATAAAAGAGAAAAAAAAATTATATTAGACGACCAAGTAATTATTAAAACAAAAGATAAACCGAACTAAAATTTGATAATGAGTTGATGGATTAGGTTATGATCTATTATTTAACCCTGAACAATTTAATGATCAGTCCATTTAACGTACCCTATGACCAAGAAATTACATCTAATGACCTTGAGTTGATAGTCTTAATTCTTTCGAGGCATGAGCAAAATTTGTTAAACTTAAAATTTTGTCCATTAGTCAAGTGGAATCAAAGTTATTTTTTGTAAAGTATCCATAAATGATTTGTAAATCTAATTTTAAATACTAAACTATTTACCTATCGTTGTTAGTGGACTTGTCTAATATGTGTAACGTAACCATGTTTGGTCTCCGTATAACAAGTATATATTAAATAATTAAAGGTTGCTACTAAGTCCATAAGTAAAGAAACTTTGACGCGTAGAAAGATGAAAATGACTTGCATTATTTATCTCTATTAAATAGTGTTCTAATTATTGTTAGGACAAGATAAATGTTACTACATTTCAAAAGAATTTGCCTAATATTTTGGTGTACCCACTAATACAGCTTTATCTACTACTTATAAGTTATAAACTCTTGGGTTTGGAAAGATATCAAAAGGGTCATTTGCTTTTTAGTCTCTATTTTGTGATGGTCCGTAGATTTTGCTCCATTAAATATAAGTTCGATTGTTAATTAAAAAAAAAAATAATTAAAAATCATTTCATTTGAAAGGTAGATTATGCAATTAAATGATATCAAAATCAGATGGAATTTATGCATCAACGGAACAAAAAATGGAACATATAGAAACGAAGGAAAAGACAATCTTTTGAATATATCTTGGATATTAAACTCTCCTCTATGTTTTAAAAATAAATTAAAATAAAAAAGAAAACAATCATCCGACCTCATATTTTTATTTTTATTTTACTTAAAATTAGGGGCAGGGTAAAGAAAAATGGGTTCGAACAGATGAAAATTCAGGTTACTAACCAACTAACTGAACTAATAAGATTTCCCCTCAATCTCATATTAGTTGTATATTAATATCCAAAAAATAAATACACATGTATAGGAGGTGATATGTAACCTTACCTCCTAAAATATTTAAGGTGTACAAAACTTTCTTAGCAATGCATTTTACAAAACAGGAAAACAATATAAAAGTGGGAAGTAATTCATGAAGAATAAAAAAAAAATCATGAAGAGGAGTGGCTTCCATGATCATAAACTCAAACGCACAGTATTCTTTTTATCTCTATATTGCAAACTAGTACAAGGAGCTAGTAGCCTATTTGTACAGATCAAGCTACAAAAAGTCGTAACAAGATTAATTTTGGAAATCCAGAAATAATTTCTCGGAAAATCACTCAACTAACAATTTTTATCTCAAAAAGTCACTTAACTTTGTTTCGTAACACAAAAAAAAAATCACTAAGCGCAATGATAATTATATATCTCAAAAAAAAGTTACTCAACTATTGACAGTTCTTACCTACAAAGTCACTCAACCAATGCAGATTGCATACATGAGTTTCGCAGCGACACAAGTCTCCATGGCAAACTTTCAATGGTATGTGAAATTCGTATCATTTCTTAATTGTTGGCAGTGAAGACAATTTTGGTACGTACGTCGCATATTATTAAGTTATGTATTAAAAGGCTTTTAATTTGTTCCTTAAACGTAGTCTTCAATCAAACATTAAACTTATATCTTTTAAAAAATAATAAATAAACGACATAGTATATAATTGAAATTATGCGTTAATTAATATTATTGAGTGTGACTGTAGCTGGAGCTAAAGGCTAATTTGACAACTGCCAGTGTCTCTCATTCTCAGTATTGTATGTTTGAGACTCAATGTAAACTGTGTAACGCATATTATTATTATTTTGATATATATGGCCTTTGTTGTAGTCAAGGGACACTTAACACATGAGACGTAGCGAATTTCTATAACGGCCAGCTTTGTAATAATGTTGAACTTAATCTAATTACTCCTTAAATTAATACTAATTTAACTTAAATTTTTAACCCTGAACATTCAATTTTATCCTTGTTGAGTTTTTACATTGATCAGTGATGGTTTATTTGGTCCCTTTATATGATGTTGGACAATTCCCACATCATGAGTTGACTTTTTAGGTTGAGTCAGATCTAGTATCCATTGTTTATTATAGCATCTGTAGAACAAATTCCACTCTAATTCTTTGTTTATTCGATGTTAGGTTGATCTTATATATCCTCAAGTTTTCACGTCGATGAGTGATAGATTATTTGAACGATTATGAGTATAAATAAAATAGATTTTGATATTGAATTAACCTCAAGATCAATATTTTTCTTAAATTGATATTTAAATACTACCATAAACTAAAAGAAGTACAGTATTATTATCCTAGAGATGGAAAGAAAATAATCTGATGGTTTATTTGAAAACAATTTTTCTAGCCAAGTCTACATACGCCTTGCTTTTTCCAAATTCCGTTTTTGAGATTACACTGTATATATGTGGAGATAAAATAAGAGAGATTAGAAAAAAGAATTGAATAAGTATGAAATGGCGAGCAACTTATGTATGAAAGAATTAATAAAGTTACATCACATCAACATATCAACCTCTTATCTAGATTTATCATCATCATTTGGGTCCTCCCTGTTAATGGCTTACATCATATGGCAACATTGGTTTTTTTTGTGCCACTAAATTAAAATGACCACTCCAATACCACTTGTTAGTAGACACACATTCCAAAATATAATAACACCATCAAAATTAGGACAAGCCAAATTATTCCCAGTATAAATATCACTCATGTATACTAGTATGAATCACCAACAAGAAGAAAAAAGCAATATTAATTCTACCTAGTGAGTGATCAATTTTTTGTTTTAAAAAAAATGGTTCAAGAAGAAATGAGAAAAGGTCCATGGACAGAACAAGAAGATGTTCAACTAGTATTTTATGTGAAGATGTTTGGTGATCGTCGCTGGGATTTTCTGGCGAAAGTTTCAGGTTTGAAGGTTGGTAGGCGGGAGAGAAAAATAGAATAATAGGCTTAGTTTTGAAAGGGAGCCACTTTAATAACCCCTTCTTCTTCTGCATTCCATTTCTTGTTATTCATTTATTTATAGGTTTGAAAAGAAGTGGAAAGAGTTGCAGATTACGATGGGTTAATTACTTGAATCCTGCTCTCAAACGTGGAAAGATGACTCCTCAAGAAGAACTTCTTGTTCTTCAACTTCACTCCAAATATGGGAATAGGTTTGTCTATATTTTCAACTTCTTAATTTTTCATATAATTGAAAGTTGCTCCGAAAATTTAATCTGCTCAAGTCACCCAAGTTTAGTCATTAGACATAGTCACGACAAGCACCCAAGGATGTGGCCTAGTCGTTAATGAAGTGCTTGAGAACATGAGGTTTCAAGTTCAAAATTCAACAGAGACAAAAAAACACTAGCTGATTCTTGTCATCTGTCTTAGCCTTGGTAGACAGAGTTGTTATTAGTCCCAACAACTTGACCTAAACAAATTACTTTAAGCACGATTATCTTGATCCAACTTGTTTTATTGATTGGACGCATAACTTAGTTTATTTATTAGCCATTTAAGATTTGACACGGATATTTTAAGTGCAGATGGTCGAAAATAGCTGGGAAATTACCAGGGCGAACTGACAATGAAATCAAAAATTACTGGAGAACACATATGAGGAAGCAAGCTCAAGATGAGAAGAAGAATACTAATAAGGCTTCAATTTCTCCATCATCATCCAATTTCTCCAATTGCTCCTCTTCCTCTGCCAACAGTCCTGCTGAGGACTCCAGTACTGAAAGAAATGATTGCGTCGAGTTGTTGCAAGTTGCTGGAGAAAATAAAATATATGAAGGGGATGAGCAGAACATGATGGTCTATTCCATGGATGAAATCTGGAAAGAAGTCGAATCAACTGAAGAAATCGAAACTAGGAATGATTTACCAGTTATGGCATCAACGACATGGGATTATAATTATTGCCCAGATTCACTATGGACGAGTACTCATGATCATTGTTACTTTGACAATCATCAAGATTTCTCATTTTTTACTGGTTAATTTGGAGGGACGCACAACAACAACATATGTAATACTACATGCGAGATATGAGGAGGGTAGAATGTATGCAGAAGTTACCCCTAGCTATCTCGCGGAGGATATAATTTGAACTATTTGTTTAGAGTTGGTGTAGGTTTGTGAGATGAGTAATAGTAATATTTAGTGATCACTCTTTGTATATATGTAGAAAATCCCATGATCAGAAGGCACTCTGTTCTGATCTCTTTAAATAATTATTACCAAGTGTTTCTGAGGCTTAACTAGTTGTGTTAATTACTAGAGTGTATATATATATATATATATATATATATATATATCATGTGTGGAGGTTACTCAACATGTCATATCTAATGAACATCTTTAATTTCCTCTAATTTTATGTAACCTACTTCTACTTGAACGTTCTGTGGATAAAATTACTTGATATATGTGCTGGTATGATATAACAGATATCCAACAGAATAATCCAGGTTCTCACAACTTGACCCAAATACTATTCAGAAAAATCTTTCCAGTAATATATATTTTTTGCTACATTCACATATTTTTCTATTTGTTTTCTAATTAAGCTAGTTTTATGGATGTTTGATATAAGTAAAGTTCTTGCCTAAGTTTGAAACAGAACATAATTCAAGCCATTGAATTCATGAAGCAACATACATTCATAGACATTCATATGAAAGAAACTTTATTAAGTTTTCATTAATTGAATGGAGCCACTAATTTAAAATAGAAGTATTGATCTATAAGTTACATTTTATATAATGATATAAATGGATTGATCCTTTGTAATGAGTGAATCCAAGTTTAATAGATCCTTAATACAAATATGGCACATCAAATGAACAATTAAAAAAAAAGCCTAACTGCTCCAATCATAATTTTTCTATTTTCCAATATAGACTTCTAACTTAATCTCTTTTCTATTAATGTTCTTTACTATTCTCCTAATATTTATTTTGTCAACTACTTACCATTATCAGTTTCAATACTTTAATCAAACAGTTTCAACACCAAAAGGTAATATTTTTTTTCACCTAATGCTTATCAACTATTTTCAATCAAATGTGCTCTTAATATTTATTGATGTATCGATATTTAGACTATTATTGGTTGATAGTATATATTTTTAAATTAAAAAAGTAATTTTATGAATAATTGTAAAATCATCTCTGTGCTTGTCAAAAATCATGATCACTTAAATGATTAAACATAATCGTTGGCTTTTCAACTAATGTGTTTAATGTTTATTTGAACTGTACTATAGTATGTGACATATGACGATTGACAATTAATTTTGAATTGAGTGAAAAGTCATTTGCAAATTTAAAATTTTGTGAAACATTATCTTTAAGCACACTTCTTATCAAATACCCCGTGTCTATTTTTTAAGCAATCAAGTTATTATCAAACAATTAGTCATTTTCTTGTAAATTTCTTTTGCTTTAGGAGATTTCATAAGTATGTGTAGCACTTAGATCTCTCTGTAACGGTTAGTAATATTATCCACTTTAGGCTTATTCCCGCACGATTTTAAAACACGTCACTAATTGGTAAGACCTACTTACATATATATCCAATATTTCACTTGTGTTTTACCAATGTGAAACTTTTTATCTTAAGTTGGGGTGTCACATATTTTAACCAAAATAAATGTACCCAAAATTTTCTTGCTAGATATTTTTACAGGTTTCAAGGGAAACAAAACGTAGCTATCCTTCACTTTATTTCACAAATATTTATATCATATATCTAAGGTAAAGTTGTGGAATATTTTATTTAGTGGATAGGCAAAGCTTTGGTAGCACTCGTCAATTTTTTAAAAAAATGATTACTAAAATATAAAAATCTAGGTGTAAAAAAATGGTGGAGGGAGGAATAGTAAGTGGATTTTATTTTATTGTAATGAGGATGTGGCCTGCATGAACTTCTTTGTTTATTCATTTGTAATCTCCCTAAAAAAAATTGTTTAGTTCTACAAAGTTATGCAATTTATGAATCAATTATCGACTTTAACTGAGGAAAATTAGGCCTAATTCAGTTCATTAAGAAAAGTGAATACCGATGACAAAGATGCACAATTATGACTGTTTGTCTCTAATTATTTATGGTTTAAAGGGGGTAAAAAAGTCACCTATTATTACTAAAAAAGGAATGGGAACTTTCGAACAATGATAAAGTTGTTTTTCTTTGATCTATAGGTTGCATATTTAAATGGTGAAACCAATCATTAATATTTGAGACAGAATAAATTACTTATGTTAAATATTTCTTGAAAAACGACCTTTTTTCTAACTCTTACATGAATGAAGAATACTTCATACATCGAACTTACATTTTATCCACCACTAAAAGGAAGACAAAAGAGTTCGATAGTAGTCATTGCTTTGATTGGAAGATGAGAAAGAGGTAGGTATAATGCTGTATATTTGCTAAAACGCAATAAGAAATGAAGCACATCAAACAATTAAAAAGTGGAAAAATATGGCCCCAACAAAATACTAATGGATGCGGCAGGGTCTTTGGGCTGATAAGTGATTTGTTCATTTGGTAACTTAAACTTATTTTGAAGCTCAATTCAGCCATCTAAAAACTAGGCTAGTTGAGGCAACTATATAGGTCAAAATTGATACCCACAAAAAACTTTGTCAAAATATGTTACAAGCATATGGCTATATTAATTTGATCTATTTTAACTCATCCAATTTAGATTTAATCCGTCAAAATGAACTGATTTTTTTCTATCACTCTGACAAACTTGAAGTTATATGTATGATGGTGTGATTTGTGAAAATATTTACACTTTTGTCTAACGGTATATGTAATTCGTAAAACTATTTACTAAGTTTAATGGCAAGGAGTAAATATATATATTGGCACTCCTTCCTGATGATTTAGCAAGTTGTTAACGTTAATTTGTCCGCAATTAACGATAATAATTATAGTTAATCCAAGCAAGGATCAAATTAGGAAAGCCAACTCCAGGTACAATTAAGAAAAGGCAAGTTTTGAAAGACAAACAAATTAAAGAGAAGAGGAATTAAAACAACAACAACAACAACTTTGAAATTAAACAAACATTAATTATGCAACATTTGGTTTTAGAGATTAAATAAAGAAAAGAGGAAATGAAATCCAATATCCTTAGTAATCATCAGTGCAAGGAAGCTGCTCGTGAGTGTTCTGACCAATGAAGATGATTTCATATACTAGAGCAGCAATAGCCGCACCTCCAAATGGGCCGAGCCAATAGACCCAGTGGTTGTCCCAGGTCCAGCTAACCACAGCTGGACCAAACGACACCGCTGGGTTCATTGATGCACCATCAAACGCACCACCAGCCAAGATATTAGCACCAACGATGAAACCAATTGCGATAGGTGCAATTATTCCCAAATCTCCCTTCTTTGGATCAACTGCAGTCGCGTAAACAGTGTAAACAAGGCCAAATGTCATTACTATCTCAAAAACAACTGCGTTCCATGGTGTCACTCCACTTGATAGCGCGAATGCTGATGTTTCCTGCATTAATTTTTTTTTTTTCCATAAATTACAAATATTTTCACTAGAAAATTCCACAATGAAAAGAAAAATGGCTTTACCAATCCTCCAGTAGAAAACTTGAGGAGCACACAAGCAACGACAGATCCAAGCAATTGTGCAATCCAATACAAGACACTTCGAAAAAATGTAATGTGGCCTCCTACAAAAGCACCAAATGTAACAGCAGGATTTACGTGACCTCCAGAAATATTTGCTCCGACTGAAACTGCCACAAAAAGGGCAAAGGCATGTGCTATGGATGCCGAAATAAGTCCAGCTGGCGTCGCTGCTCCACCATTCGTTAACTTACCTGTGAAAAGTACAAATATTATATATTCTCAATGTAAATTAAAAATTCTTTATACTGTCAGCGTGTAGTTATACTTACCGAAGGCCATGCCAGAGCCTGAACCAGCAAAAACAAAAATGAGCATGGAAAAGAACTCAGCTGTTGCAGCCTTAAGAGCATCAGGCTTGGTTGCCTCTGCTAAATTTCCGATGGCTATTCTAGAAATTGGCATTATCGTTTCTTACTACTTTTTTTCTAAATTAGAGGGAAAAGAAAAACTTAATTTGTGTTGTTTATTTCCTAACAAGTTAATGCTACTTAAATATATAGTGGACTAATAAGAGGACACCCTTTGGGTTGGAAGCCACCTGTCATTGTCTCTTTGGCGTGCCTCCAATTTATTTGGGTGCTGACACGTGGCATTATAATTAGATTCTAGCCGTTTTTAAAGAAAAAAGGAGTTAAATTTTAGGAATCCTATATACTAATGGCCGGTGTAAAAAAAATATTAAGAAAAGATGTAAATTTATAAAAATTTACTCTTGGTATTACTTTTAAATTTTTGAAAGGTTATCGTATCATATCATATCAGAATTAATATGAAAAGTTATTTGTTATTGTAAGTTTAACCTGATAAAAATTACTAAAGGATGATTAGGAAAAGTAATTTTAATTAGGATGTACAACCGACCAAAAATAAGGAAAATGATAATAGGTGGTCCATAATCAAAATGATTGTTGGTCGAACCGACCATTTTGCCGACGGTGGAATCTATGATGGAGACAACCATAGTCAGCTAAATGGATTAAAATTGTTAATTGTTGGCACCATCACTTAATCAACTTATTATTTGTGTTTAATAGATATTAATTAATTTGTAGACTTAAAATGACATTATTATGTTATATGAAGGATTTTTTGTTGGTCGCTCTGCTTTATAGACAAGGCTCGTTCCATTATTAGGTCGTGTGATACTCATCTCGTGACCTAAGAGGCTTATGCACTGAACTTGTGGCTACTAACCGAGTGTTAAGAGCTTTTAAACCCGGGCTTAGCAATTTCGGCTGAAACGTATATTGAGCATAGATGATTAGTTTGTGAAATCTTGATTAATAAGCTTTTAACACCAATCTGGTTAAACCAAATGTGATTTCTGATCAGTGGAGTGACATCAACATGAGGCAACTCTAACATTTTCTAGATCTTCTATAAGCTTTTAATTTCTTTTTGTAATTAAGAAAAAAGACAGTTTTTCATCATTACTTGCAAAAGGAGATAATTAATGGCCAACATTAGTCCAGCCGGATCGAATATTTTTTAAAAGTAATTATCTCAAATTATTGTTATTATAGAAGTTCAAGGTTAAAAAAAACAAAATCTCTCTCAATGCTTAGTAGTAATTATTTTTGAAGACTACAAAGACCTCAACAAAATACATATTTAATGAAAAAGAATATAGCTTAAGACATAATTTAGGGTAATATTTTTAAGGAGCATATAAAAAATAAACACGACAGATAATTTTAGACGGAAAAGTATAATAATGTGTATATTTCCGACCAAGAAAGGACTGCCACAAGTTCATTTTGTTTCTAAGGAGCGAGAAAGTAGTTGTTTGTAATTATGATGTGAATTGTGATAATCAAAGTAATTTTGTTTTGTTGATCATTTCTTTTTTGGTATGAATAGTCTAAGATGCTTTTCAATTTGCATTTGGATTAATTAAAAACAGAGGGCCAATGAGCTGTTAAGTGCAATAATAGTATTGACTATTGAGTAGGTGAGTAACAGTGGACTTGGTGCTTTACCACTTGATAAAAGAAAAAATAGCCTTTTTATTTAACAAACCAAATGCACCATTTAATACATTACTTTATCACATCTTATTGATAAATGATAATTATACTATACATAAATAATTAAGTTTTGGACCTTCTTATTATTTCTATCTTATCTTCTGCTAATTAAATTATTTTGGGCGGCTATGCTAACTACTTTGCTTAATTTGTACAAGAAATGCTTGGCCTCCTTCTTTGTTTGAACATTCTAAAAGGAATATGACATTTTTTAAAACTTAATTAAACCTCCTTGCCAATCTATGATTATTCTTTTTCAGTTTTGACAAGAAGAGCTAATGAAGAACGGGTTGTTACGAGATTGTCAATGTGTTCGGTACAAACAAAAATATTTTTTATGAAAAATATCTTTCAGGAAAATAAGAGTTTTTTTTTCCTTTTGTTCACTATTCGATACGTAAGCAAAATATTTTTTATCCTAAAAGCATTTGTATATGATTTTGACCGACGTCGCCCTAAATGTAATGTTACTTGCTCCATATATGTTTTCAAATTATATGATGACTTCTAAACTTTCCTTATTAATTATTTTCTTTGCCAAAAAAAGCAAATTCATATTGGGATGAAACAGCAGTCAGATGAAAGTTCTAAATCAATGTGATCAAAGCACAAAATAATCTGTTACAATTTAAATAGAAGAAAATGATCTTACAAAAATCTCGTGTTTTATATCACCAATCTCCTACGCGTTAACATAAAGATGTCCTGTCACTTGCAAGAGAAATAGAGTTCTCTGTAGTCTTTCTTGACAGAGGACTTGAGGAACCAGAATTGGAGATGCATACAACTTTTCTTGGAATGACATATTCAAAACCATGTTCATATCTCAGAATGGAAGTACAATAAGCATAGAAAATGTAAGTAAGACAACTCTGAAGAAGCCACAAGGTGAATCTATTCACTTAAGCTAACTCAAATTAGCACAATGGATATCAGGCAAAATGGTATGTTCAAAGAAAAATAAGCTATAGAAGAAAAATTGTATACACTTACCAACACATGTTTCTCAAGGCTAGCCTAATAGGTCTTGCAGTATTAAAATGATCATAAGATCAGCTAACAAGTACACTAAACATAAAGCATCATGCAAATCATTTGGTATGACTATTTATTTCTGTACATGATAGTAGGTTCAAGGTTTAGGACTTTCAGGAGTTATATCTCTGAATACTTGCAATCTGTTCCTCTGCATCATCGTGACTGGAGTTTGATAAGCAATGTCTCCTATAGGGGGCAAGGAGTTAAAGCTTCCAGACTTAAGCTCTTTCCCCTGAAAGTCAGATGGACACTTCTCTTTTCTGTCATTCTGATCAAAGCACAAGGAACGCCTTGCTTCTCGTCCAGGTTGTGTGTGATACCCTTCATTCAGACACAACGTATCAATGTTTTGGCTAAGATTAATAATATTTGAATCAATATTCTCATTTTCATCTGAATATTTGCCTGGAGTTTCATGAAATTGCAAACCCAACTCGTCCTCTTCCACCATATCAGCCCAACTCTTCTTGTTTGTACATGCAGGCAAGTTTAAAGGTTTCAAGTTTGTGCTCTCCAAGTGTTCGGTGGTATCCTCTAATGTCACCGTATCTCTATAAGTCAAAGTGGAACTCCAACAATCTTTACTCCCATCTCCAGAATATTTTCTTGCACTTGTAATATCAGCCAATGATTCTGTTGGAGACTTCGACAACTCTAAAGAAATTTGGTCTGATCCATCATTTCCGGAAGAGTTGTTTTTCCATTTGGAGTAAGGTGGCTGCAAATCACATTCACTTTCCACGTTAGCGCCATTTCCCCATGACCTAGATAACACTTGTCCACGTACAAGGGATGCTCCCTCGCTCATATCGTTGGCAGAAATGAGCTTGTTGAAATTATGATTCACAACTAACTGCACATTCTCATTATTTGATGTTTGCTCAAATAACAATCTCCGACTACAGGCACTAACAGAGTCCTTATTCAACCAACCTCCATCATTGAGTGAACATGAATATCTTCTTGGTTGTGTTAAAAAGTGCTTTGGAGGACCAGAAGCAGTAAATGGAGGTGGATGTGTCTTCTCGTGTCCCCTGCAATCATGTTCATCTGATGTGGATGAATCTATCCTAACCTCCCGCATCTCTTCCACCTGTTCCTTAGAGCTCTGAATGCCATGAGTTTCTAACTCAGCTAGCATTTGAGTGGCACGCTCGAAGGACTTGGTGCATGACTCATCCATTTGCCATCTATCTGAGTCTTTTATGCTTTGAAGCAGAAACCTAGCTTCTGCAATCTTGTTCATGTGCATCAAACAGATTGCAAGATTGCTTTGCTTGTTCTTGTCCGATTCGAGAGAGAGTGCTTTTCTGCATTAAAACAATTTCCACATGTGAGCAATTTTTCTCCAAATAAAGCCACACCTCCAAGTGCTCAATTTGTTTTAGTTGGTGATTATTACCTATAGTACTCCTCTGCCAATTTAAAGTAATTGAGTTGCATGTATGACCATGCCAAGTTCCCCAACAATCTGCACTTATTTTGAAAATTACAAGAATTTGATTATGTTAGACAAGCAAAAATAATGCTGAAGTTGACAATAAACAATAGCAGGTACAACCTCGCGTACTCCTTTTCAATTGTGATTTGAACCTTTTTTCCTTGAGATCTAGCAATCTTAGTCCTCTTCCCACCAAATGCTATGCCTTCTTCAACGTTCTTCAATTTCAGTTCAAGTAATTCAATCTCTTCTTCGAGCCTACCAGATCTCTGCAGAAATACAAATATAATCAAAATCGTCGCGAGATAAAGAAACAAGAGTACTCTAGGATTTATACAACCATTAGAGCAGCATCCTCATATTGTAGAAAACATAAGTTGCTAGATTTTCATAACAACTCCACTTCATAGATATCTTTTATGATTAGTAGACTGAGAGAGCAAGACCTAACAAAAGTTTGAAACCACTATATAAGTAGTGTAAATTTCTTTCGAATTACCTGCTCATATCTTTTAAGACAAAACTGTTCCTATTGATACAGTTTCCACAAATTTAAGAGTATGCATACCAAATATTGACCCTTGATAAGTGTACAAGGAGATGCCATTACATCTCTTGTTATAGATGACTTTTGCAATGACTAACATCTAATTCAGTTTTGTATAAAGCAGGAAAAATGTGTAGTTCGAAGTCAGACGGATTAAGCCTTCAACAGGAGGACAGATAACTACTAGTCTTTACAATAACAGTCAAAACACTATGTTAGCCAATGGTACTAGGAAATGGTCAGGAAAAATGTTGGTCGAAACTGGATAGAATTAGGCCTTAAATAAGAGGACAGATAACTACTATTCTTTACAATAACAGTCACAACACACTATGTTAAGCCAATGGGTACTAGGAAATGATCAGGAAAAATGTGTAATTCGTTGTCGGATGGATTAAGCCTTCAATGGGAGGACAGATAACTACTATTCTTAACAATATGATCTAGCAAAAGGTGTAGGCAGAGATTAGCAAGATATACATGTCATTAAGCAACATTCAAATACAAAACAATGTATGTACAATAAAGATATATATCAGATTTAAGATGATAAGTTCTTACCTTGTAGAGTTCAATCAAGATGTTGTCAATGGACTCCTGAGACTCAGAGGGACAAAGATTTCGAAATGACTTTATTGCTTCGATGGCCTCGTCTGAACGATCCAACTGTTTCATTACCACTGCCATGTCTTTCAGAGCACTATCAACTCGATCACCGGAATTAATTGCTGCCCAGAACAGAGAAATAGCCTTGCCTGGATCCTTATCAATTAACTGCCATTTATGGATTAGTAACAACTTATTCAATCAAAAACAGAAATTAACACATTTCTTGCCAAGAAGCTGAAACTACCCCAAAAATGAAGATTTGTTCTAGTTAAGCACTTAATTCCAGGCAATATGTATATAACAGAAAACAGGCATCTACACACACAATTGCCCATAACATCTTCATTAATATGATTCAACAAACTTCCATAATGTGATCCCGTAATCCAATAGCAATACTACTATTTTGAAACCCCAAGAAGAAATAACAAGAAATTATCATTGAAAACCAATGCAGATTCAAGAAAAGAAAGAAACTCGAAAAAGCACTAACTTGAACATGTTTCGCCCTGACATATGGAGAATCACCAGAAGGCACTTTGTGAATGACGTGAAAAAGATCAGCTTTAGCACTCTGTGCATGAGTTGGCCACCTCTGGTCCTTGTCTGACGCCGGCGACCTCCATTTCGGTGGTGGGGTCAAGAAACCCCTCGCCGGAGACATGTAGACTCTCTCGTTATTCCTCCACATTGATTCTTACGCAAAACCCTTAATCGAAAGTTACAAGAAAATGTAAAATCCTGATTCAAATTAACTATATTGATATTGTTAATTTGAATTTCACAATTGGATTGTGAATTCTTGGAGATGAACTGTGAGACACTTTCTTTTAGTAAAACAAATGGAGTGATCGATTCTTTTTCTGCTTTGATCACTAAGAAAGTTGTATTAATATTGGAAAAAGAAGTAAAAAGAAAGCTACTTTCTCTCGCCGGAAAGAGAGAGAATAAGTGAAAGCGGTCGATTACGAACAAACTAGCCGTTAAATATAAGGTATCCGTTGACAGAGGAGACGCAAGCAATTGAGTTAGCATGTGCAAGTCACGTTCACACTCCAAATTAACCTAAAAGGTAGAAATTAGGAGGAAATTTGAGGGCTCGTTTTCTTTTTTAATCCTCTAATTTTGTTTTAATAATAAAACTCCTCTTTAAAGCTTGACATAATACTTGGGGATCTACTCAACTTTACACATTTTATTCGATCGGTCCAAAACTAACCTATTTTTTGTCTTAATTATTTCTTTAAACATGATCGTTGATAGAGGTAACTCACTTGGAAATTACTTTTCTCATAAGCATATTAACCGCACGGCATCATTATTTTAACATAGTCGCTGATAAAACTTTCAATGACGAGGTATGAGCAATGATGAAAATTCAAGTATATATATAGTATAGGTCCAATTTATTGGCGGTTCACTCATGTTTGTCTAAGCAAGAAATGTGATTTCCTCACTGCTGCAACAGATACAACAACAATTATTTAAGATTCAAGTAACATAACTTTAAGTCCAATAATTAACAGATTATTTGGACCAAATATTTGCCCCAATCCAACTTTATGAATGAATATCCTTGTCAAATAGTAGACCCCAAGCTGGATGCTCAACACTGCAAAGAGATGCAACATATTAGTATCAAATTTTCCCCATTCTTTTAGGTCAGTATTTGCTTTTATAGTTAGTTGTTATTTGTATTATTACTATTAATTTTTGCAACTGTTCAACTAATACACTTTTTAGGGTGGAAAGGACCTAATCCATCTCATCAACTCCTCTCATTTTTACCAAATGAAATACAATTCAATTTCTCTCCATTTTAATCACACATATATAAACTCTCATCAATGTTCTTGAGATCCATCATCTTCATTCCAGAAAATCATTTCTCAAACTATCTCTCAGCTCTAGCTACTATTTCATCAGTTTCTTCAATTACTAATGGCAATTCAAAATTCGAGTTCTTTTCAAATCAAAGCCATTATCTCATACCTACTCATTCTAGCTCTCACAATAACATTAGCTACAGCAACCCGAATCCTTGACGAGGAAGTGGCCACCCCTACCGTAGCATTAGAAAATCCTTATCCTACAGATCAAGCACCAGTTTCAGGGGCAACTGCGGCTGGAGCTACAGGTATTGAATTGCATAATCATCTCATTTGAAAATGTAAACTATTAGAGAGAATAATTTTTTAACTTATAGCATAAATTCATGCCTTTCTTTAACAAGTAGCTAAGAAAATTTTCAATAAGCAATGACGACTACGTTGTATATGTTGAAAGGATTTGCTCGTATTTCTTCAATACGGGCTAAGGAAAGTATTTCTCACGCCTTATATTTTATAGCAGGTGCAACACCTGCAACGGGTGCTGGTGTTGGTACTGGTGCTACTGTAGCCGGTGGAGTTGGTGGTGGCGCTGGTGCTTACGATGATCATACATTTTCCTTCTTCTTGCACGATATCCTAGGAGGATCAAATCCTTCAGCTATAGCCGTTACCGGAATTGTAACAAACCCCGCCGTGAGCGGTCAAGTCCCATTCGCGAAACCAAACGGTGCCGTTTTAGCAGTTGATAACGGCGTCCCCACTAACAACGCCAACAGCGGAATCATCAGCAACAACAACATCCCTTTCCTTACTGGCCTTAGCGGAACAACATCTAATTTTATTAATCAAAACAACAACGGAATAATCGGAGGCGGTAACGGTTTGCCGGCGATTAATTTACAGCAATTGGGATCAGGAATCAGTTTCCAGAAGCTGATGTTCGGTACATTGACTGTTTTCGACGATGAATTGACCGAAGGACACGAGCTGAATTCGGGTTTAATTGGTAAAGCTCAAGGATTTTACGTTGCTAGTTCGGAAGACGGGTTGAGTCAAACGATGGCGTTTACTGTGATGTTTAAGAGTGGAAGTTATTCTGATAGTTTGAGTTTTTTTGGTGTTCATAGAATGGGAGTTTCGGAATCACATCTTGCAGTTATGGCTGGCACGGGAAAGTATGTTAATGCTAAGGGATTTGCTACTGTTAAGACTTTTCCTGCTACTAATCAGCTTCAAGAGACAGATGGAGTGGAGACTGTGTTGCATATTACTGTGTATCTTGCTTATTAGTGTGATTTGTTTGTAATTCTGGTGTGTTTCAATTTGGATGAAAAAAAAGTTGTAACTTTGTGTTCCTGAAAATTTGTTGTAATTAAGTTTAAGCTCCGATTTGGATTTGGTTTTGTTTCCCAAATGAATTATTCGAACTACTTTTCCATACGTATCACCAAGTGTTTTTGTCTCCCCTAGAATTCAAACTTGTGATCATCATGGGTCTCAATCAACCATTAGGCCATCTCTTGGGTGTCTACTTTTCAATTTGTTCATCTTACATTCTTCTTTAGATTGTTTAAACAAATATACTTATCTTTCTTTTTCTACCTAATACCTTCATTTTAACTTTTCACGTGACACGGATTTAAAATACAAAATTATAAGTATAAATTATAGGAACCACATATTATAAGTATTAAATAACATCCTATCCCTTCTAGTTTTCTATTTACCAAAAATTCCTTAAAAATGATATTTGCGGGATACATAGCGTTGTGCACGGGATACATAGCGTTTGATACATTCCACATAGCGGGATACATAACGTTGTGCATGAGATACATAGGTAAATAAGGGATTTTTGAAATAAGTAGGGATAAGTGGATATTAAAGTAAGTAAAGGAGTGTAGTTAAGTAATTTGTCCAAATTATAAAGTCTTTCACTAGAACGGTGGGAGTATAAGCCCAACTTTGATTTGGACAGGTAACTAGATTGGAAGCCCAATTAGATTTCTATTGTGATACTTGGGCCTTGAAATTCTACTAGCCCATATCGGTTCAACCCACGTGCGAAACATTGACAGCCAACAGGCGTCTTCTTTCTGCCGCGAATTAGGGTTTCTGAGAGAGAGTGAGACGCCATGGGTAAGTGAAAGTTTCGTTCTTTGAATTTTGGGTCCAATTTTGTATTTGCCAATTCTGATAATTCAATTCTCGTTTTGTAGTAAGGATCAAAGTTCACGAGCTGAGGAACAAGTCCAAGACTGAGCTTTTGGCTCAGCTGAAGGACCTGAAAGCAGAGCTGTCTCTTCTCCGCGTTGCCAAAGTCACTGGCGGTGCCCCCAACAAGCTCTCAAAGATGTAACTATTTTTCTCACCCATTTACTGTATATTCAAATGTTTATACATATAATTGATGTTTAAATGAAACAGGTTGATGCAGAAAGGTAGTTAGATTGTCAATAGCACAGGTGTTGACGGTTATTTAGCAGAAGCAAAAGTTGGCAGTGAGGGAAGCATACAAGAACAAGAAATATTTGCCTCTCGATCTTCGTCCCAAAAAAACCAGAGCTATTCGTAAACGTCTTACTAAGCACCAGGTACTTTATATCTGGACCTCTTGAAAAAAATTGTTACTTGTTTAATGATTATCATTGTAATTATTTGCTACTGTTTCCTGTAATTTTCTTAGCTGGATACTCTGTTGTTGAGTTTTATGTTGCTGCTGGTTTGTACCTTTGGCTCTTGAAGAAAAAGAGCTCCTTGTTGTGACTTATACGCTTTTTTTGCTGTTTTCTTAGTAAACCAAAAACTCTTTCATTATGTATGCTAGCCTGGTTTGTAGTGATTGTAGCTCTAAGGACGCAATTTCAATTTATCATTCTTCTTTGACGAATAGCATAACAGAGACACGTACTTGAATCGTTTTGACATCCCTCCCCTTCTACTATGCAGGGGAGGGGAGTTTGACACTACTACTCGATCAAGTAGTTGTGTCAAAAAGATGCAAGTTACAAATATCTGTTAGGCTATTCAGCCTTCTTTTTTTTCATGTTCAAATTATGTCATGTCTAATGGATTTTGGTTTTCATTCCTTTGCCATTAATCATTTTGATTATCTCGATCCAACTATAAGAGGTACCTTCTGTTCATCCTAGTTCATCCTGTATTGTTTTTCCTTGGGGTATTCAAAAACTTTATCTTTCAGTTTAAATCAGATGTTATTATTGTAACTGTTATTCTACAATTTGTCAAGTGGCGTTGTAATATCTTGGCATTGTCCTAAAGTTGCCAAGTGGCAATTTAATAGCTTGATCTAACCACATTGCAAACCTTTTAAGAACTTTTAGATGAGGATTTTTTTGGATTATTATAAGAAAAATCATGTGGTAAATTAAAAAATGTAATTTAAATTTGATAAATAAAGCCAAAAATAAATTAGAAATAATGTGAGGGTATTATACTTAGAAAGCAAGAAAGTTTGCAATTTGGTTAGGCCAAGTGACAAGCTATTAAGTTGTCATTTTGGCAACTTTAGGACAATAATTGCAGCCATTCATGAGATTAAGTCAAGTGCAAGTTATTACAAACCCACTTGGCAAATTTTAGGATAGCAATTGCAATAATAACATCTAATTAAATTGAAGATAAAGTTTTTGAATTTGACAAGAATCGATAGTCTTTTTGAATTTCATATCCTTGTATCTTAACTAAATAATCCAAGGGAATCGCGATATTCTAATAATTTGAATTTCAGTATGTTGAATATAAGTTATGTCCAGTAATCATGCATGAAAAGTATTTGTTTGATTGCTCTTCTTATCATTTGCCAAGATACAATTACAAAGTGTAGATATGTTCGTGATTGGCTTTGTTGTCACTATGGCTTTAATCTAGTTAGTCTTGGGCAGAACTAATTTGTGGAATTATGGGTTATTAACTCTAGATATGCATGCCATTTCAGGTAAATACCAAATGCTATATTTGAAAGATATGGCTCTTCCATGTCCTTTGAAGTCTGATTTGAATTTATGAAACAAATTACATCCCCCTTTGAATAACAACTAATTTTCCTACCCTGGTAATGTGTTTTTGGCCTTGTGGTAGTGTTATCACGACATTTAGGTGCCCTATGAATAAATTTTCTCTTCTTTTGGCTTCCTCAGGTAGTTAACTATACATATTGGAAAAAACACGACTGTTAAGTTTTGCATGTCCTATGGAACTCATAATATAGCTATTCGGATACCTAATATTACCGTGCAATGTCCTATCTGCCTCTTGACTTGTGTGTTTCCCTCTACTCTGTACCGCTGATGCACTTTTCAGTTAGTAATAACATATATACTTGTTTAATGTGCACGCATCTTTGAAGACCGAAAGAGAGAAGAAAAAAGAAATGTACTTTCCACTTAGAAAGTATGCCATTAATGTTTGAATTCATCCAACTTATTGTTACTATGATACTATTAGCACTTTCTCCATGCAATTGTCATGTAGCAGGTTGGATGGATGAGGTCATGAATTAGGTGTATAGTCTTTTCCTTTTCATTGAAATTGGAATGAAGATTATGATGTAACATCTCACTCATGAAGAGTTTTGAAACAATTGGCTTTTATCAGATGTTGAAAAGAATTGGTCAAAAATAAACAATTGCTTCCGAAATGTATCATGTTTTTCTCATTTTGTTTTTGTGTAAGAAATTCACATACCAAATCTCATCTCATTTCAATTTGTTTGTCTGGTATTTGAATTGACACCGAATTTAAGAATTTTTTCATATTTTTTAGTCTTGTGGTCTTAAACTAAATATATATAGAATGCATTAAAATGTCATTTGAATTTGTGGTTTTAAAGTATGCTATATAAAAAGGTTAGAATTAAATAATTGTCGAAAATGGTAGATGTATTTTTTTTAGATATTGATTAGAAAAAAAAGTAAGACAAATAAATTGAAATGGAAAAGGTTTTGTGCCCCTAGTTTGCTTTTCGTCCATTAATTTATTAGAGGTACAAGCTTCTTTTCAATAATTTGACGCAGTCCTTTCCTGTTTCAGCATTTCTTACGTGCAAAACTCGAAAATATGTTTCTGCGAAATTCTAATGTCCTAATCAACAGCTACTATTTTAAAAAATCTATCACTTAAACTTTCCACATTAAAATGTAGATAGCAAATTATAAGCAATATTTGACACGAAACATATTATCAAACAATGGGAGTTGATGTGTTAATTGTGTTTTTCATAAGCAAAATCATGAATCAACACTCAACCGAGTTGATTTGTGAGTTGATCACACTTTGTTTTTCTTCTATTAATCGTTTCTTAATTATTTTCTTAAGGTATGGGGATGGGTGAATTATCATTATCAAAAATATAAAAGAAATAGGAAGATGTTTAAGTAGCATCTTGGAGATCGATGTATTATTATTAGCTCATATACTTTGTTCGATAATAATAATAATAATAATATATATATATATAACAGGATCCAAGGCACAGATCCACTTAATATGCCAGAGATGGAGAGAAATTATAAGAGTTCTTTTTTAAAAAAAAATAAATAAGAGATCCACTAAAATTCTAATCTACTGTTTTGCAAATTATCACTTAACTTCTCTACGATATAGAGGGAAGAATGAATAATATTTTGCATTTAAGAAGGATGATAACGTAATGAAATGAATTACAGAAAACAATATTATTATTTTCTAATTTTATTTTTCATATGAGGTTCAATACCTCTTTTAGGACCTAAATAATCTAGATTCACGTAGAGCAATTTTATTTCAAGAATAAAATATTTTTTAATTAAAAATAAGTTCATTCACAAATTTAACATAGAAATCTCTTGTCACAAATGAAAAGATACTTATTATGACGCAATTCTATAATATGAAAATTATTGTTGAAGGTTCTTTTGGTCTTAAAATTTGACTAAGATATACTATATAGTTTTGTTAGTCATTGTTTATATTAAGATGGAATAGGATGCAGTCTGCAGGTCCAATTCGTCGGGCAAGTAGAATGATCAACTAATCATTAAGAATTACCAAAAGTAATCCCTATTCTTACCCAATTTAATCAAATCGACAAATCATAGTTCATAATAAAAAATATCAAAATATCATAAAGCATCGGATTAATTAATTAAATATCTCTATATTTCTTTTCTTTTATAAATAAATTTTATAATTTTATTTTATTACAAATTTTCATATACACATAATTTTAGAAAGATTTTTTTGATTCAATAATTCAACTATAATAGTAACTAACTACTATTTAAGACAATCCTTCCACATGGGAAGTACAATTTTCTCACGTCGAGCGTGAGTCTCTTTTTGTAAAATTTAAAATTATGAAAATATTTTTTTTTGTAAAATATAAATTTATGAATCAAATTTTGTATTTTGAAAAAGTTTGAAATCACAATTTGTAATTTCAAGTCCTATTTATTTATGGAGAACTTGAAATTTAAAATCAATAATTAAAATTGAAATTGAAATTTTATGTCAATTTCATAAACATGATGGCTAACGTAGATTTAAAATCAAACATAAAATCATGCTCTCAAATTCTCTGGTCAAATGCCTATCTTTAGACTACAAATTAGTAGCAATATTTAAGAAGATGCTTGATCAAATAATGGTCATTAATTAATCAACTTTTGTGTGTTTCATAAGGTGTTGAACGAGTCAGCATACAATAAAATACGAACTAGGTACGTAGTTGGAACTTTAAAGTATACCGTTGTTAATGAACTTAATTATGCTTTATCTAACTTTGCATAATACAAAATTACAAATATATATCCACGTGTTTATTCCTATTCTAGATCGATGGCCTTCTCCTATGTCTTTTGGGTTTTAATTAGTCAACTTTAAACCAATCTCAATTGGAATATTGCAAGTTAAAAATTAATATCTAAGATTTCTTCACATGAGTCAATCTCAAGTTGATTAGTTATCATAGGTAAGTACACATTTTTTTTTCTTTTCTTTTTGATTCTTTTATTTGGTGTGGGGTGGATGGGTGAGACTAGTTTCAAGTTAAAACAACAATTATTATAACTACGCATTAGTTTCAAATAAGGTAATATCAATTATATGATACCTTATATCATTATTCCTGTGCAAAAAAATGGTATCAATATATAAATATTTTACTTCCATTTTGCTCTATAGTTATTTTATAGTTATTTGAGAATTCATAAAGTTCAAATTTTATATTTACTTCTGAATACCTTTCATACTATTTCATTTGTTGATACACATAGAAAATCGCTTATATTTGACAGACATCATGTCAAAATTTGGCTCATTGGTAAAGTTCTTTGATAAAAAAAATCTATCTAAAATGATACCAACATAACCAAATAAATTACGTGAAATTTTCCGTCGAAAATTAGGGATTTTGAATTATTGATAATACGTGTTAATGGAATGGGAAGAAGGCACCAGATCCACTTAATATGCCATATATGGAGGGTTAGCAAGATTAGCAAATTAATAAAATTAAACTACATTTCCTTGCCAAAAAAAAAGGAAATTGTTGCTTGTTCCGATACTTACTCCTCATTGGTCGATTTTTACGAAAGAAGGTAATATATTTATATATTTTATATCTTTATGTTCATCGAATTTTTCGACATATGGAAACATCAATCTTAACGAACATGAGTTTAGATCTTGTGCGTCGGTAGTCCGTAGATTAATTGTTTAATTTCTAGCTAAATGTAGATTAAACACTTTCTTTTTTTAAAAAAAAATAAGCATCATATATATAAATTTTTAATGAAAAATATAAAATTAGAATAATGATATCTGACTTTAGAATTTAATAAGTTAGATATAATGATATCAAAATTGTATTGATGTTTCAATATAATAATTATTTTTTGCTATGCTGAAATGTTAAAGAACACATCAAAAAATAATATTTTTGTACAAAAAATTTAATAAATAGATTTTGCAGAAGGTTCTATCGTTTGAAGAACTTCACAATATTCAATTATAATAATAATAAAAAATAAGAATAGTGAATGAAAAATGAAAAGGTAGATATACTCTCTTATTATTTGAAGCTGAAGCAGATATGTCTATGTCAACATGTTAGCTTTCACAAAGACTTTTTAAAAAAGTATATATATTTCTTTTGTTTTATTTTAATTTATGTTGGTATTTGTGCATTTTAAAACTAAAATTACAATATTAAGTGCATATGTTAGTGTGTATAAATTGATAAGAATGTGGTCATTATTGTGGTGTAACTCTTGTAACCACTATTATCATGATCTACCACTTCCACTCATTATTCTATCTTATTATACCTGGCAATCAGAAGCGTATTCAGGATTTTGAGATGATGAGTGCACTATTACGAAAAGATAGACTAAGAAATAGATTTTGATCAGTTTAACATTTAGGTTCTTATCACTGAAAATCATTCAAATTTTAAAATTATAGGTCAAAAATTATTTTTTATCTATCCAAACCACTTGGAGAGGTGTTACCCAATTTTAGAAAGAAAATAAAACAAGATAAATGAAAGATTCAACCCAATCATCATCGCACAACATTATATGATACTTCAAGTGTGGATTCACACATCTGTGTTTACATATATTTTTAAAAATATAACACTACTATATATGAATTCAGGAGGGGAGCANTGATAAGAATGTGGTCATTATTGTGGTGTAACTCTTGTAATCACTATTGTCATGATCTACCACTTCCACTCATTATTCTATCTTATTATACCTGGTAACTTATGTAATTTTTGGGCTATTCAATTATCTAATTTAGTTCCCCATAATCTTTCTATTCATTGTCACCTAGAAAAGTATGATCTTACCTTGTATTGATAGGAAGAAAAATAATGTAAGAAAAGATGAGAAGTTTATATTGGTTAGTGTAGTGAAAGAGAGAGTTGAGACAAAGAAAAATATTCTAAGTCTTAATTTTATTCACGGTATAAAAAAAAATAATTATATGTTGAAGAAGGTGTTCTATTTGTGGACCTTTGACTCTTCAACAAATCGATGTATATTATGTCGCAATGAGCCCGAATCTCCTTAAAGAGAGTAAGATATCCACATCTCAACCTGAATATTTTTTTATTTATTTTTTGTCATTTTATTTTTAACTATAATTTATAATATTTATGATATATTACTCCAACAATTTAATTAGTACACAATTAAATTAGAAAAAAGTGAAGCCATTGAGGCTCCAAGTATTTGTTTTTATAGTTAAGTCGGTCCTGTAATTAGGTAGAATAAAGACAAAGTACGTACATTGAGACAAAAACACTATTTGTTGCCACATTCATGAACGACGATGTTACTGTTTTATTAACACCGACTTTACAATTCTCTGATATCAGTAATTAAAATGAATTGAAATTATTTATGTTTTAGTCTTCACATATTAAATTATCCAACTGATTTTCTATATATAATAATGAGCTCCTTTATAACTTACAGCCAAGACAAATTGTTTCCATATAGAAATTTAATAGTGGGACAACGAAACTTAGTAAGCAAATAACAAGAGGGACTGAAGGAGTTGCTCAAATGGTAAATACTTTTCAATTTCAATTCTAAAATTAATAAATATTTGCTACTTACTTAAAAATCAAGTAATTGACTGTTTAAATTTTTAATTAATTATAGTATTACTACAATTGTTCACGAATAACATTGACCTACTAGAAATGGTGAAGCCAAATATGATTAAAATAATACAATCACTGCCATAAATTTGGAGCTAATCGAGATTTGAGGGGTAGAAAAGTCTCACATTATTATAATTTAAAAAATACTAGTAACGGCAAAGTCCAACATTATTGAAATGGTCTACTCAACCATATGCTAATATTATATACACTTGTATGAGGGTGTAATAATGAGGCAATAACAAGTTCTCTGGTTCAAGATAAATGAGATTAAGTAATCATTATCATTGGACGAAAGATTAAGATATATTAAATTACTCCCCATGATTTAAATTATTTTGGAGTCGTTTAGTGTGAGCTCGTGAGGTATCAAGAATAATAATTTCAGGATAAAATGTAGGATTATTTTTTTTTATGTTGATTGAAAGTATTAGGTAGTTTTTGGATTATTTATCCCACTATTTTAGTGATAGAATAAGTTATCTCATATATAGAGGCGGAGCCACCTAGTACTAAGGGGTTCATCTGAACCCCCTTTGGCGTAAAATTATATTAATTATACATGATTAAAATATTTTTTTATGTATATATAGTAGATGTCGAACCCCCTTCGTCTACTTTGTGTGTCTATTTCTACAGATTTTGAACCCCTTTATTGAAAATTCTGACTCTGCTACTGCTCATATATATGATAAAATAACTTATCACGAGATTAAATATTGTGGAATAACTTATTCGGCCGACCAAACGACCCTTGAGGCTTTTGTTACACATCAAATCACCCTTCATCTTTCCTCAAATTACCTTTTAACTCGTTTTTAAAAAAATATATTGTATAGATCATCTATTGGAGCAAAGTAGTCAATATCTTATTAATCTCCCAACTGTTTGACTTTTGAGCACATTGGCTTGGCTACAAGTCTAAAACAACGTTCATTTTGATCAAGCGTTCAACTTAAGCTGCTTGGTGCATGTTGTTATTCGTAATGAATTCTTGACCTTGGTTTTAATATTATTTATTAGAATCAAATATTTATTATCATGTCCAAAACTATTATATATAAGCATAATTTTTACTTTTTAACTAAATTTATCTACGTAAACTTATGTTCGATTGTGCCTCTGAACTCGACCTCGGCTACTTCAATTCTCTCGTGGGCCTACGTTGGTCTTATCCAACAAATCTTTATGAATCAAAGGGTACGTGTACTTGTACAATTGATTTATCTCTTCTTTTAATAATATATACAACACTCAATCTTTATTCTTTTCTAAATAATAGTATTATAAACTAATCTATTCTCTTCCACCAGAAAAAATATAGAACATTCATAAAAATAAAAAATAAAAATTTTATGGGTATCAAACGATGAAACTGCTTACCAATCTGGTCTCAAAACAATTCAATGAGTTTTACTTTCCTTCATGAGTACCAAGTTTTAGGTTAAGTACCTATTAACCGATCAAAAGATTAACAGGTGGCGGTGATTTGCATCCAAGTCCCATTTAAAGTTAGTTTGTTAAAAAGAAAATTCGACCTAATTTCCTTTTCTTGCAAATTTATTTCAAAACATCAACATCAAACGATCGAGTAATGGATCTTATCAACTTGCTTACTAGTTTTCCTCCTATGTTCAAAACTTTTTATCCCGGGTTTGACCAATTTATTTTTTTTTTGAGAGTTTGATCAAATTTTTCTTTCAAAGAGTAAGTACTCTCTTTGTCCCAATTTATGTTATATTTTTCGTTTTTCGAGAGTCAAAGAATTTAAGTTTGATCGAGAATTTACGCGTGAAATTTTCAATTTTTTTGAAATGAAATTTGTATAATTGTAAACTAGATAAAAAGTATTATAAGTCACAATAATTGATAATTTAAAATGTGTAAAAGATCTATGAAAAATTTACAATCAAAGTTAGATTTATTTGAATCTCAAAATTCTTAAAGTGCCACATAAAATAGGACGGATAAAATAATAAAAAGTAGACTATAGAAGTTTGATCAAAATGAATTGTTTTATTTTAACTTTTTACTATATTTCATGTATCTTAATTTGATTGTACACAAAATATTAAAAAATAAAAGATATAGAATTTTAAGATCTATGAACTCAAACTTACAAGGTGAAATATAAAAATTAAGAAGTTATTAAACTTAAGAAAGTGTGCAGGTGTCAAGTAACTCTCCTAAATATCTGATCATCTAATTTTAGGATGATTTTTACTTCATTTTAAAATAAAATAAAATTAAGAGGTACTAATATGATCCCAAAAATGAAAAAAATTGTACGTCTCAATTTATTTGTTAAAATTTTGAGATTTCATTATTAAATCTTGATCACAAATTCAAACATAAAATTCATTATTATGTCATATATATTGAAGGCCTATTTCCTTTTATTATATTTAGTGGATCTGTGGACCTTTACGAATCAATTATCTGTGGATATGAATAATTACAAAAAGAAGTTTATTACTGCAGACTGCACACTGCAGAATTCTTTCTTCTTCTTCTTCGCCTATTTCCATGTCTCTTCCTTCTCAGTTCTCCTTAGGTCAAACTTTCTCAGCCCTACTTCTATAAATACTCTTATTGTTCACTCATATCCCCATCAAACTCAATTTTCTTCATTCATCGAGTCTCTAACTCTCTTTCAACCTAATAAACTAAAGTAAAAGAACTTCCTTTGTTTACTTGAATCACTGCTTCTTGAGTTTTATTTCAGTTTTGCACGAAAAGAAATGACTGGGCTTTTCTCTTTATCAAAACATTCATCCCCTCCACATGCTTCTTCACAATCCACAACTCATAAATTCAGTGACACTTTAATGGAGGATACATTAAAGAACGCTGAAGAAATTATTAAAAGATGGGATCTTAATGAGTCCAGCTCAAATCTCTTTCAAGATAATAGAACAGAGGCTAAGCAGTTTCTGGATGCTGTAATTGATTTACAACATGCTATGCAGTTTGTTGTAAAGGAAAGTTCCACCTCCCAATTGCTTGTTCGAGCTCAAAATCTAATGAAAATCGCCATGAAGAGACTTCAGAAGGAGTTCTACACCATTTTGGCCGGAAATCGATACTTTCTTGACTCGGAAAGTGGGTCAAGAGAATCCACCAGGTCCAGTGGTTCGGATGAAGATCAAGGTTCCGAAGATGATAATGCTGAAATTGAAGCTCGTTTTGCTGAGATTTCAATTGCTGATGAAGGTGAAAAGGTTTCTGTAGCTGTGGATCTGAAAGCTATTGCTGATTGTATGATTGAAGCAGGGTATGGAAAAGAATGCTCCAAGATTTACGAACTTAATCGAAAATCTGTCATCGAAGAGACATTGTATTACTTGGGGGTTGAAAATATTTCCCCTTCAACGGTTCAGAAAATGGAATGGAAAGATTTGGAGAAGAAAATCAAGATCTGGTTGAATGCTGTTAAAGTTGCTGTTAGTACTCTGTTTTACGGCGAGAGGATTCTCTGTGACCAAGTTTTCTCCATCTCCGATAGCATCAGAGAGTCTTGTTTCACAGGGATTGCAAAAGACAGTGCTCTAACTCTGTTCACCTTCCCGGAGATGGTGGCGAAATACAAGAAGCTATCTCTAGAGAAAATGTTCCGTATTCTCGACCTCTACGACTCTATTTCTGAACTCTTAAGTGAAATTGAAGTGATTTTCGGCTTCGATTCTACGGTTGCTGTTAAATCTCAGGCGCTGACCTCCATGGCCAAGCTCCGAGATGCTGCTCGAGCCATGCTGGCGGAGTTCGAATCGGCGATTAAGAAAGATTCATCTAAAGTAGTGGCTGGTGGCGGAATCCACCCTCTAACACGCTACGTTATGAACTACCTTATTTTCCTCAGTGATTACAGTGGACCCGTCTCCGATATTATCGCCGATTGGAAGGCAGTGGTAAAGTCACCGTTGCCGGAATCTTACCTCTTGAGTCCAATCGCCTACGACGGGGACTCACCGTCTTGTATCGTTTCCGTACGACTCACATGGCTTATCCTCGTTCTCCTCTGCAAACTCGACGGCAAAGCAGGGTTTTACGGGGACGTTCCGTTATCCTATTTGTTCTTAGCAAACAACCTAAACTACGTCGTTTCGAAAGTCCGACAATCCAGCCTGAAGCTCCTATTAGGACCCGATTGGCTTTCAAACCACGAATCTAAGGTAGAACAATACATGGCGAATTTCAAGAGAATGGGTTGGAGCAGTGTGATGACATCACTGCCGGAGAATTCAACAGCTGAGATTTCTCCGGCGGAAGCGAAGGAATGTTTCTGTAAATTCAGTTTAAGTTTCGAAGAGACATACTGGAAGCAAAGATCATGGGTTATACCCGACCCGAAACTCCGTGATGAAGTGAAAATATCATTGGCGAAGAAGATCCTTTCGGCTTATCGGCCATTTTACCACAAGTACGGTGAAAAGGTGGCGTGGATGGAGAGTGGTGGCGGAGTGGAGTCAATTCTCAGATTTGCCCCTGACAATGTGCAAAATTACTTATCCGATTTATTTCACGGTTCTTCAGAAAACTCCAGTACGACGTCGTCATCGCATGGATCATCTTCACGGTCGACCCCAACGTGGTCATCGCCACCACAATGCCGTTGACAATAATTAATAGTACTTTCTCCGTTTCCGTTTACGTGGCATCCTTTGGTTTTAGTGAATACTATATATATTGAGGCGTTGAGTATTCCTACACTATAGAGTGAATGCAGACATGAAGTATTCTTTCATTTGTGTAAAAGATACAAAAGTTGTACATTGTTCATTTTGCAATTTATTAGTACATAAAAATGTCAATGATGCTATGTTCTATATTTTCTCATCATCAGAATAAAGGCTGGGTTATTTCTTTATGAAATTTGAAATTAGATATGCTAGTTCTAAGTTGGAATTATCAGCTACGATTGCTGATGGAGGAAGTCGTTATCATTTTTTGCTTTATTCGAAAATCAATTGCACAAGAATAGCTCTTACCTATGCATCCAAGGAGGATTTTGTCAAACTAGGAATTGCCCTTGACCAACGGTACTTTATTGTCTACTTTAGTTTGATTGAAATCCTTTCTAGTGGGTTATTATTTTGTCTACAAAAGTCACAAACTTGGTGGCTGGTGCCCACAATTATGGTAGGCAACTTGGTACGTTACGATAAGAGTCGCATATGTTGAATGGAGGTGTTGTAGAGTCTAGACCATTCAAAATCAACTGAAACAATAACAAAGTAAAAGTACAAGACGAGTCACATTTGGCTTTATATATGTCCGTCCCCATATAAGTAAACTTTCTATTGGATTGAGACTTGTTGTCTTCCTGAATAACGATAAGGTTGGAATGCAAGTGGTTGTTGCCTGCCTGGTACAAGTGCATTAGTATATACGCCAAATTAACATTACTATCCTTGCAAATTCAGTTGTCCTAATATTTATTGATAATAATTCTATAACAATTAGTATGAGTTATGACAATCATTACATGCAAAAATTGACTGCTAATCTACTTCATTGATTCAATCAATTATTTAGGATCGTCACTATTAACGTCTGAAAAATATGGCAGTTAATGATGTACCTTATTTACTAAATTCAATCCTATTGACATGCAATTCAAATGGACCCATAAGAAACTTTTTCAAAATATTTCTAAAATGACCTTGTTTGACCCAAGTCAACTTTAGCTCAAGCAACCTTTAGGTGGACTAAGATTTTGTTCATTCATTAGTTCAACTCATTTTAACTTGTTTTAAATCAATTCAACCGCTCATTTGACACTACGATCATTAAATGACATCTCAAGCTAATAAAATAGGATGTGAATTATATGATTTTTTAAGTATTAATTTTATTTTTACAGTACTAAAAATTATATTATTAAAGATAATAGAATTACTTGACTATTTTATGAGAATATTAAGTATTTTGATGGTACATTACGAACAATCTTTTCAATTCAATACTTCTTGAATAGAAGTATGGCATCTCAATTGGGCTCAGCCCATGACAGGACCATTCTGGGTCTGTATTCCAAGTTTATCATCAGGAGCTCGTAGTTTGCTTGGGCCTGGGGTTGGACAATTAGATAGATTAGTTCCTCCATAGAAAATTGGAAATTTCGAACTAGGTTGTCGCTCATTAATAGGAATATAAAGCGTTAGCGGACTAACGGTCATGAATGGTATGGCATCTTGAATTGGGCTCGAGGACCGTCACTATTAAGACTAGCAAAACACACTTGTCCATTACTTGAAAATTAATATTTTTGGTTCTATATGTAGATAACTTGAGACGGAGAGAGAATCATATTTAGTACTCCCTTCGTTTAAAAAAGAATGACCTCCTTTCTTTTTTAGTTTGTTTAAAAAAGAATGACCTCTTTCTTATTTTAATTTAGTTTTCCACGTGACATGTTTAAGGCCACAAGATTGAAGGACAATTTTGTACATTTTACATAACTTTAATTTAAGACCACAAGATTCAAAAGTCTTCTTTATTTTCTTAAACTCCATGTCAAGTCAAACTAGACCATTCTTTTTGTGAAACGTAGGAAGCAGTAACTTTTAGTGCTTTGAATGAAAATCAGCCACGCTTGGTTACTATTCTATAATTCCACATAAGTAAAATATATAGATTATGAGTCAATATATGAATTTTATTATACAAAGTAAACTCTATATAATAGTTTTTTTCGATCAGCATAACTCTAATCATCGACGGAAACGACTTAAGAGGATCCATGCATTCTTTAGCTTACACCATTTATTTGACTGTCGGGAGGAAATGTCAATTGTTCATAGTTGGACAGAAAAAATTATTTTTGTAAAATTTAGTATAAATTATTTTCCCTCTTTTTTTTTTAATTTCGAAAGAAAATATAGGACTGTCAAAGTATGCACACATCCATTTTTTAACCCAAAGTTCATTTCTTTTTGCTACTATTTTTAATTTAGAACCTTACTTATTTTTATACTTTTTACGTGTTTGTTTTTTTGGATGTCTTATGTTGTAGTTTTTTGGTTGGACATACTTGTTGTTTATACAATGCACAAGGTCAATGAGCATCTAATATCTGAATCAGCAGCTACGCACAATAACATTACATGTTAATATTATTGTAATATGTAAACATATAATTAATTAATCAGATTCTAAAATTATTTGTCTGGTATATGGATTTATTATAATTATTTATATTGGTCATGGTTGTTACTTGTTAGTTTCAGCCGTTTGATTAGAACGAAATAAAACTATACCTCTTTTTTTTACTAACTCCTTAATTTGTTGTACTATATATGTTTGTTTAGGATAATGAGGAATCGGACGCTTATATCATCTATTGTTTTATTCTTAGGTTTTCAGTAATTGTCGGGTGATTTATTCTAATTGCTGTGTTAATCATGTTACTTATTGCAAAAAATATGCTCATCCTTCTTCTTATTTTTTTTTAAAAAATGTATAAAGGCATTATGTCGACGATGCTATTAAAATAACTACTAACCTTGTGGGTGTAACTTGTAACTTGTAAGGATACATTTTACTCCCTTTGTTACATATATTTCGAAAAATTACTATTGATATATAATAAATTTTCTTAGCGAAAATTTTAGCTCTCTGAAAAATAATGAATATGACTTGATGTAAAATTTAAGCTTTAAGCGATTCCTAACACAATTTTCTGCTAGGTGAGTTTCTAGATGATCTAAAGGAGATTTTCAGAGAATTGTCTTTATTTATGCTAATAAATCTGAAATCATAGATATAAGAATCTTTTTAATTTCATTTAATGAATAATATATCTAGGTGATGGGATAAATCACTTTTGTGTAATTGAAAAATGAAAAGGGGTGGATTACAGAATGCCCACATGCATATTAACTTTAAAGTTTGATTCTGTGGGGTATTCCTATTTTTTGCATCCCACTATAATTAGCCTTCATCACTAAGCAAAACAAAACATTTTCTTGCTTTTCATAATCACAAAATTATTATGTGTTGATTTCCACATTCATATATAACTTTTGTTTACTTTACTACTTGATGAGCAAATAATCCTCCAATATTATTAATTCTTTTATTTCTTATGTCCTTTTTTTTAAAAAAAAAATGTTGAGTTCTCGAATAGAACTAGTCGATAATAAACCAATTAATGAGATTTAAAGATGGATATGTTAGGTTGGTATGTTTCTCTGCATGACGTCTATTAGATAAAGAATAAAACATTTTAGAATAAATGAAGGAATAAGGGTCTGAAAAATACCTCAACTTTGGTCGGATTTGCTGTTGCGGTACTGAACTTTCATAAGGATCTATTACCTCCCTAGACTATTTAATACCGTATTTTTTACCCCCTGAACTATTTAATAGTGTAGTTTAAAGGTATATATGTGTTCCACGTGGACACATTACTATATATAATTTTGCATTATTTTTTATGTCCACGTGGGCAAATATATATGTTTAAAATACGGTATTAAATAGTCTAGGGAGGTAATAGGTCCTCATGAAAGATTAGTAGCACAACAGCAAATCCGACCAAAGTTGGGGTATTTTTTCAAACCCTTGTCCCATAAATGAATAAACAAACATTCAATTATATGCTTTTGGACATAATTAGGATGATGAAAATCGTATTATTAATTAGTGGATACCATCAACTGAATTATTCGAGAGAAAAATTTAATGAATTGAAGCTCATAACCTTGCATTACCCTCACGAAGAAGTTCTAATATTTTAGCCGTTATTAAAAATATCGAAAAAATTGATTCCTTTTGCCAAGATTAATATCTGTAAATAAGATAAGATAAAAAAATAAATAAAGAACTCATGTTTTTTCTAGTTTCTGTTTTTTTTTTTTTTTTTGAATCGCCAAGGCTACACATTATACAACATTTTTGTATTTTTATCCAATATTTGATATTCGTATTGGGCCTTGACTAATTCAGATTTGCACTGAGTAACGCCCACTAAAGGAGAAAATATTTCCTACCACGACTTTCTCCATTCAGAGATCAAATTCAAAACTTCTGAGCAAGAATGAAATGTCATATCCCTTAACAATGCTCATTATAGACATACTTACACAAGCATTCATGTTAAAATAACTAGTTAATGAAGTTCTAAATAAAGGGGATATGTAATGTAGAAAATTATACTCTATTAAGAACATGGAATATAAGAATATAGTTCGAAAAACACACTCTATAAAATTGTCTTGAAAACATTTATTTTGGGACATTTTTTTTACTAAAGTGATACTTATTTTGACACGAAAGGGAGTAACTAATAAGGGGATCCACATCAATAAACACATTTTTAGTTTTGAGCCTTCTCAATAGTCAACATACAAAATTCAAACCATCCCCATCATATTTCATTATAACCAACTTTACAAAAGTGGAATCTTTCTGCTTCTTTTTTAGTGTTTAAGAGCTCTGTTTGGTAATTGACCATATATTTACATGTACATGTGTATCTCACAAGTTTGTGTGTTGCATTTGCATACATGTGCCTTTAGTGTTCCCCTTCTCTTAACCTTCTTCTACCTTTTCTCTCAACTTGTTCAAATTTATATCAGCCCCAAAAAAAACTTTAAAGCTTTTCTTCCATCTCTAAAAAACCAATAAATAGGTTGTTTTCATCACATATATATACTAGGGGCTTCTTGGATATTTAATGACAAATTAGAACAAAAACATGGAAGTTTTATTCATATCCAGGTAAATTTTACTGTCTTTTTGCTTTATATAGATGACAATCTTTATCAAACAGGAAGGCTAAGACAATAGGACTAACTAACTATATAGTGTAAAATATATGGATTATGTTCTTTGTATAGAAAAAAACATAGTTAAAGATTTTTTTTGGACTAATCTATGCTCTTCCTTTCCTTTCATCGCTACTGTAAAAATGTTGAAATTCTTGTTTTTTCATTGGTGCAGATGATTTCCCCTAATGCATTGATGTTTACAGGTATAGGCACCATTTGCTTGACTTTCTTGAAAAACTATCTATTAGTATTCGAAAGAAGGAATTGAAGTCATTTGTTGTTAGCAGGGCATTGATCTCTATGAAAGCCTGATGTGGGAGGTGGAAATGAAGTTCAAGTTTATGTCTTTTTGAAGAATCCAGCAGTATAAGGTAGAAAAAAGTTGCTCTTTTTGGTTTCTGAATCTTTCTTGGTGTTGAAAAATGTTGTTGCTGATTTGGGTATTTGAGGGAAAGAAGAAGAGGATTTTGGTAAAGGATTAGCATTAGGCCAAAGGGTGGATTTTTTGGAGCAATTTGAATAGGATGGAGGCATCCATGCCCCCTAAAAGGATGAAGAAGCAACTAACGGGGAAACGTGAAGACAGTGTCTTGCATAGATTGGCTAGAGCTGGAAATCTTGTTGAAATAAGAGGGATTATCGATAACACGGGGGAGAAAGAATTGACAGAGCTGTTGGTAAAGCAAAATTCAGCTGGAGAGACTTCTTTATATGTTGCAGCAGAATATGGTTATTGTGATTTAGTTAAGGAGATGATTAAGTACTATGATCTTGCTGCTGCTGGAATCAAAGCAAGGAACGGATTTGATGCGTTGCATATTGCTGCTAAACAAGGGGATTTGGGTATGTTGATGGTAGTATAGCATCTGGATTATCATTCTCTATTCTCAAAATCTAGTTTTCTAGTGGACTTTCGATGAATCTTTTGTTTCGCTAATGTTGCAGATGTGGTGAAGGTACTAATGATGGTACATCCTGAGCTCTCAATGACTGTTGATGTTGCAAATACAACAGCTTTGCATAGTGCAGCAAACCAAGGGCATATTCAGATGGTGAATTATTTATTGGAGGCAGAGAGTAGTTTGGCAACTATTGCTAAAAGTAATGGAAAAACAGCCCTGCATTCTGCTTCAAGAAATGGTCATGTGGAAGTAGTGAAGGCCCTTTTGAATAAGGAGCCAAGGATGGCAAGCCGGACGGATAAAAAGGGGCAAACTGCACTTCACATGGCTGTCAAAGGACAAAACCTTGAAGTTGTGGAGGAGCTGATCAGAGCAGATGCTAAGTTGATAAATATCGTTGACACGAAGGGTAATACAGCATTGCATATTGCATCCCGGAAAGGAAGGGCTCAGGTATGCTGTTTACTTGCATGTATGCAGGTTTTCTTGATGTTTAGAGGCTTGGGGTTTGTTTATCGACTTTGAAAAGTTCTTCTAAACTATCAAGTCGAAAAATAAGGCAGGTTACCTGTCACTAACTATCTCTTTTGACATATGCAGATTGTTAAGTTTTTACTTGGGCAGAACGAGACGGATACCAAAGCTGTCAATAGATCAAAGGAAACAGCTCTTGACACTGCAGAGAAAATGGGACAGGCAAATATTGCAGTCATCCTACAGGAAGCTGGTGTACAAAGCGCCCGAGCCATCAAGCCTCAGACTACAAATCCAGCAAGACAGTTGAAACAAACAGTTAGTGAAATAAAACACGAAGTACACTATCAAATGGAACACACGCGACAGACAAGAAAACGGATACATGGCATTGCTAAACGCCTAGATAAAATGCACGCTGAAGGCCTTAACAACGCCATCAATTCTACCACAGTTGTAGCTGTACTCATCGCCACAGTTGCCTTTGCAGCAATTTTCTCTGTTCCAGGCCAATACATTGAGTATCCAGAAGATGTCCCACCAGGTCATTCCCTTGGAGAAGCAAATATAGCTCCAACTCCCTCATTCCTGATATTCCTCGTCTTCGACTCCTTTGCCCTTTTTATATCTCTGGCAGTTGTGGTTGTTCAGACATCAATCGTGGTAATCGAAAGCAAAGCAAAGAAGCAAATGATGGCAATCATAAACAAGCTAATGTGGTTAGCATGTGTGCTAATTTCAGTGGCATTCTTGGCTCTGTCTTATGTTGTGGTTGGCAAAAATGAGAAGTGGCTGGCTATTGTAGTGACTATTATAGGAACAGCTATATTAGTTACAACACTAGGGACTATGTGTTATTGGGTCATAATGCATCGAATAGAGTCATCGAACAAGAGGAACATTCGAAAGAACTCTCTGGCCAGTAGGTCCTTGTCCTGGTCAGCATCAGTAGTCTCTGATTCAGATGTTCTAAACAATAAAAACAAGAAAATGTATGCTATATAAAATTTTGGAAAAAAAATAAATAGCAACTCTGTAAATCCTACCCCAAATTGTATTTTTTTTCTTTATGTCTTGTGGTGTAACAGATAGATCATTGGCTATACCATCATGTGCATACTCTTGAATTCACTTCTGGACTCAATCTGGTGTTTCTCCCCTAGTAATTTACACGAAATCAATAAATGTGGTTCCTACAAAATAAAAAATTCACCTTACCATGGTTTGTAATACACGTTTTCACCTCATTTTATCACTTAAACCATCAAAAGTTTATATGATTTTGTGTAACATGAGCACTTGATTAAATTGTTTGATTTGGTGTAAACACTCGCCCCTCGTGTCTAATCTTGGAGAAGCAAACGTGCAGTTTGAGGCGGAGAAATTACAAGAAGATTTACTTACAGTTCTTTAAAGCGGCATTATAGATAACATGGCTTTATTCCTTCATAACTGGTAAACTATAGAGCTTATAAGGTTTGCGTGGGATCTGGGTATTGGAGTGGGGACAAAAGTACATCAACATATTAACTTTTTTTTCTGCAGGAATGGACAATATGAAGTTGTGTGGTTGAGGAACACGCTAGGTTTCACATGTTTTCGCCAACGTTCCAAAAAACGCTTATGGGGAAAAACTGCTTCTGCTACTCAACACTTCTGTCTTCCCATAAGCTTTAGCCAAACAGGCTATAAGACGGTAAAAGCTTTCACAACAAGTCACTTACATTTCTATAAAATAATCCCAAAAATGTTATTCGCATCAGCAAAAGTTAAGCTGACGGGGGATAATGCGAGAACTGTACTGAACCTATTTTTTTCGTTTAGACTTGCAGCATCTTAAAATACAAGGGGTAAATTAATAACTGAGAAACAATACAGTAACAACGGCTGGTTGCCAAAAAGCCCAATAGAGCTGAAAACTACAGGTGAGAACTAGCTGACTCCTACAAGGATTCTGTGAATAAATGTACACTGTAAACTGAACATAATCTCGTTAGTGCTGAGGTAGAATAGGTCTTTTTTCCAACATTTCATAGTGGAGTACGAAATTATCCTGCATAGGGATTGCGGAGAAATCAGAAAACTAGAACCTCAATTCCTACAATTAACATAAATTTTAAAAAAAAAGGTAAAATGAAATCCATACCTTGCGGATTGTCTCCCATGTGTTTGGATCAAAACAAATATAAGATCCTCTCTCATAGGCGTTGGTTTTGACAAGAGGCTCCAAGTTGGCAACCCTCATAAACCACAATCGATGTTCTCTGTGGTAAAACCACCCCCGGTTATACCTGTATGAAATGATGTGAAATTGTAAACAAATAGATTCAACAAAGAACAAAAGCAAGTCAAATAGGTCAATTATGTAGTATGTGGTATCCCAAGAAGCAATAGAAAGCTAGATTGCTATCAGGAGCTACAGTAGAACAAACGAGCCATATAAAACCAATTTTCGTACAAAAGAAAGGACATACAATTCATTAGCAGCATATAATTGTGCTTCATCCTTTGGCATGCTGCAAAGAAAAATAGATCAAGTTAATTCTACATTCAAATTTTATGGCCAAGAACTAGACTTGCTTATCAGAGAGAGACTCGCCTGTAGAAAATGTAAAACAAAGTGTCTAACTGAAGCTTGGAAAAGTATGCTTGCTGCAGCCAATTCGAAACATATCAGAAGATTTAAAAAGAAAAATGTAAAACAGATAAAGATAAACAAGAAAATAGAGATCACTCACATTTAGAGGAGGTGGTTGCTTGGCATAATAACATTGTGGTACCGTAAATTCTGGATCACCCTTGGCAGGCTCATCAGACCACGGGGAACCAAACGTTTTGTGTAAATTTTCAGCAGAGTTCAAGTTCAATCCAAGAGTCGTAAGATCGATTCCAAGTGCAAGAGAAGTCAGATCCGGATCGCTCATTCTTATTACACTTAGCAAGCCAAGCATACCAAAAGGGTCAGGAGCAGCTTGAGCCTGCATGGATTTCATACCCTGATCCCTGTATGGCTGGCTTATAGCGGACATATGCGGCAGGCGATATTGAGATTGAGTCTGTTGCTGATACTGCTGGATAAGCTGATCGTATGAGCCAATACCAGAAACAGTACTTGGAGAATTAAGAGGCCGTAACCCAATACCAGGAGGTCCACCAGACTGAATCAAATAGAGTGAAAAAAGAGCAAAGTATCACCTAAAGCTGTATGAATACGGACCTTGTAGCCACTAAAAATTATGCATGGAAAAAGCATCTTCATCATAATACTAACAGAAACTGCTAGCTTTCCATGTCATAACACAACTCACTCATGCTTCAAAAGCAAACGGCTCTTCTGGTAAAATCAAATTACTGTTTTTGGAATCAGCCAATGTCCACAAGCACTCAGCAACAAATGTATACCAATCTCAACTCTCCCCCAACCCAACCCAAACGAGAACAAGTTAAAAGAAAAACACACCCAAATAGAAACAGAGGAAGGGGAAACATATCTTAAAATTTTATTAGGAAGTCGCCAGCAAAGGGGGGCCTCAATCAACTCTTTATGCAAAGTGAATGTGACCCATGTATCACCTCTGTACCCCCACCCATACACACAAATATAAAAAGAAACAAACAGAGAAAAATAAAACGAATAATAGCAAAAAAAATGTATAAGGTAATGCACCTGTTGGTGATAACTGGAGTGTGATGACGGGAAGACATCTGAACCATGTAAATGTAGCGGATCCTGGTTGTTTACATTTGAAAAAGAGAGACCACTATTACTCACCGATGAGGCATGTTGCTGCTGCTGCTGTGAGCGAAGTGATGAGTATGTCCCTCCCAAGTTAAAACCACCAGATCTGCCCATCTGTGCCTTAGATAATGAGAGATAGGGGGCAGTGTCATGAGGCTAAAACATTCACAATTAATCAGTAATCACAACATTAAAATAATAATCCAGTATTTCAGAAATTTGTGTTTACAGAGAAGTGCTGCTGCTGCATCATAGAAATAGTATTATCATGTAGTTGTTCTTTCTGGTGTAGATCCATAGCATAATCAGCATTTCCACCTAAGCAAACATGAGAGCAATTCCATTTAGTAGACTCCTATAACATGCAAAAGCAACTGGGAACCATCTCTAGCTATACATAAAAGAAAGGGGAAAAAACAAACAAACAGACAAACTCAGACCTGGAAACAAAACTAAAGAATAAAACCCCATAAGCATGCCCAAACCATAATTCCAAGCCCTCCCAGGAGAAAAAGAGAGCAACATCCCAGATAAAATCCAGGACTAGGAAGCAAGTTTAGCTTGTGGGGTACACCACCAACCACATACTAGGAATTGAGAATGCATATCCAATAACATTAAGTTTTAAAAAAAATCAGATCCTTTTTGCGATGAAAAATAAAATCAGACTCCTTTGCGGTGAAAAAATAAACGAAGTAAATGAAAAAACTCAGAGAGAGGTATGCAAACTTGTACTTTCAGCTCCCCTAGTTGTTTCCTAAACAGGGAAATGACTCATATTACTCTACTTCCCTCCGCCGACCTTTTCTTTTCTGACCCCATCAAACAAATTGTCGCACCAAAGTTTCATCGGGGGAGTGGTTAATTAACTAACCTAAGAAAGCATGAGAAGAACATTGTGCATGCATATGATTACCTTTGAATCCTGGCAAGGCCGGAAAATCTTCATTTTGAATGCTGAATTCTTGATTTTGCTGAGCAATTTGTTTTCGCAATGAACCTGAGATCATTCCTTCCTCAGAATTCTGAATGAATAACTAAATAAAATCATTTCCACAGAATAACAGGAAGGAAAGGCACTTTGATTACCTAATTGTCCTTGAGGCCCTCCAGCAGAACTAGGACGGCTGCTTAGCTGAGGGAAATCATTGATATCAAATGGAGATCCATCATTTGAATTCACATCATTCAGCATTCCCATGGAATTAAGGTTGCCAACCGCTTGAACATGGTTCTGAGATAGTGGACCACCGCCAGTAGGATATGAATTACCAAACATAGACATCGGAGAGGCTGAATCCAGATGGTACCATTAGCACAGAAGACGGATTGAACTTACCACACAATATATAACATAGGTGCCTAAATCACCTTAAAATCTACAAATACCAACTTTATGCAGAATTAATGGCAAAGAAGCTAAAAGTAAGTTTCATTAAGTGTATCATGTATGTACATACTCAAATTAAACAGAATCAAATGATAGAAGTAAGTTTCATCAAATTGTATTAACATACTCAAAATAAACAGAATCAAATGATACTACATCTCATAAGCACTGTTTAAGTCCTAGAAAGGTTTTCAACTTGAGGTCTATGGTGAGGATAACAAACTCATCAAATGAGGAGAAAAAAACCAATTAAAGGCTCAAATAGCCAATAGCTTTATAAGGAGGTCAATGAAGAATGAAGTAGAAATGATAAAAATTCAAAACTAGCTTAATGCAAAAATCGGATTTACTTGTAACTACTCTTTTTAGGGCAATAAGAAAAAGACAAAAAAAAGGTTAAATAGGACTATCCCCCTCAAGATTCAGTTAGCGGCACATAAACCACCCAACCTCTGTAAACATACAATTGAATATGGATTTCCTCAGTTCTTTAAGGGATACTTAGCCATATGTACAGCCCAAACAAACAGTTTGCAATGAGTATAGCCCAATAATTTTTTACATCTAAAATAGCCAACATATGTTTACATTGAATTTCATCAAGCAAATTCTATTTTAATGTTATTTTTTTAAGTTCTTCCCCTAGCTACCATAGAACCCTCTTCATTTTTTTGTTTTTCAGTTTTAAAATTTGTATAACATGTTGTATAGAAGTATATAAACACTATTATACATTACATATCCATTATTATACATTACATATAAATTATTTATAGACATAATGTATAAATAAATATATTTGCTTTGTATAACCCATGTATCCAACCACACTATATTCTGTATGTGAATCCCCATTTCACACTCTTCGAGACATTGGAAAGACATTAAGAAGAAAAATTCCCATAATAGTAAGGAGACCAGGCTTTGGTGAAAGCCAATCAAGCAACTCAAATTCTTTCTTCGAGTACTAGTCTGAAGGAGAAGCCATCGATCGACTTCAGAAAAGGCTGTTACTTCCAAGTTACAAGCAATGACATAACAATTATACGATGGATTGCAAATGCAGGATGCTGTAAACGGGGGTCCTTCTCGTACATATACTATCATTCACTGCTCTTCAATTAGTTTGTTCATTTCTAATAAGCACATGATATGAAGTTGTGCAATGAAATTAACTGACCAATTGTCTAGCGAACAATGAAGATGTGGCTGGGAATGGTCACACGGGAGGTGAATAGTGCACCGTGTTCCTAAAGATAAGTCTAGCCTCACGAATTTGAGACGGATGAAATTAGAGATCTCGGATGTTCAGAAATTCGTAGAGATGGGGCGAGCTTTGAATCTTGGAAGAGGAGAAGGAGAGTGTTTGATTCTTGAAGGTGAATGGAGGCTGCCGAACTGCAGAGGCAATTTGCAACTGGTGGAGATAGGGCGGTAGGTGGTGGTTGTGTGGTGGTCTGCGGCGGCAACGACAATTCTCAGCTGCAGCATAAGGGGAGAGAAGGAACTGTAAGAAGTAGGGGTAGGGTTTAACAGAAACTTGCCTACACTGGGTAATAAAGTAAAAAGTGCGCCAAAATTGGCAAACTGGATAATTGTGGAGGCATTGGGAGTTGGGACGGAATTATCCTTTTTTTAATCCAAATGAAGGGATTATCCTCTGCAGTTTTTTGCTTGAGGTACACAAACCACCCAGCCACTATAAATATAAACATAACCTCCTCAATGTTATGGAAATAAAGTGAAAGTGTAGATTTACAATCGATATGTACATAATTAGCATATGAATTCAAATACACCCATATCCACACCTCCCTTATCCCGCTCCCCCACCCCCCACTTTTTTTTCTTTCCTCCTAGTAAGTGCTAAGCAATGAAGGTGAAAAAAGGGGAAATGAAAGGATAGCTCTTTTTTTTTTTTTGCTCAACCTTTCTATTTTAAAATTTTGGTAACTTCTCTTATCTTTGTCATAGTCTGAACTGGGAGGGTCATCTCCAATCCCACTCTCGTAAGGTGGAATGACGTACAAACAGTTTCACTTTATTTCATAATGAGATAGTCATGTGTATATTTTGAAAGGCCAAGAAGGCTATGTACCACAAACTCAAAGCTAAAGGAAATGATTTGTATTTGACCCCCCTCGAGAAAAGGGAATAGCAGACTTGTCATGTCGAAAAAACTTCTATCTATAACCAACCAACCAACCAGCAAAGAATATCCGCTTATTTTTTCAACTTAAAGCTACATAAAAGATTGAGTTCATATATTTTAGGAAATCGATCAAAAAAGGATACACAAAGAAGATTATTAAATAAGTGTCTATATCCGTATCCAAGAAAGAATGAAACTAGTAAAGCCTGTCAAGTATGAAAATAACGTCAGAGAAAGTTTTGGATATTAAAACCGAGAACAGACAGCATGATGAAGGGAACTAGTAAAACTAGAAGAAGAGAAACTACCAACAATTCAGGTTAATTTACCTTGCTGCAGAACACCACCCATTAGCCTATTAGATCCTTGAACATTTAAATTTCCAGAACCAGTGTTCGCAGTCAAATTTAGTCTGGAACCAAGACCAGGCACAGACAATCCTGCACCAGAGCTGATGTTTCTCCCAATGTTGCCTCCACCGACTATATTTCCAACTGAATTTGACATCCTTGGACCTGCGTTTCCCAAAATTGTGGACATCCCAAGGCCTTGAACAGAACTTCGATTACCTATTGCTGCAGAGGTTGGAAGAATCCCAGGAATAGAACCCCCAACACCATTATTGTTACTACTATATCCCGGGTTACCAACAACACTCATACCACCTCTACTTGTCATGCCAGAATGACCATGAGAACTTCCCTGGGATATCTGCAACCAGAAATAGACAACACAATGATGGTTGTGTCCTAGAGTTTGTAAATGCGTGTGTGAATAGAGAATAAGAAGAGAGGGAGAAAAACAGATGCAGGAAAAGTTCGGAAACTAATTCTATTCGATGCTTGAAATGGTACAATGTTAGTAGTATGTCTCTCAGGAGCTTTTTAAAAATCTTCACTTCCAAAATCAAATCTTCTTTCCCATTTTTCAAAAAAGCATTTGCTCCACCATCCCAAACTATGTTTTCACCAAGTGTAGGAGACGGACCAAACCAAGAAATTATTCAAAAAAGCATTTCCTCTCCACTATCTCAAACTATGTATTCACCAAGTGTAGGAGAGAGACCAAACCAATAAATTATCAAAATTACCATCTTAGAGGAACTTATTTTGTTATTTTCATTTATTTAAGTAATCTACTAAAAAAAAAAAAAGAAATACACAAACCCGTGAAAGGGCTACCGAAATATTATTTGATGCAAAATGACCATCAAAGAGGCTATTACCTGATTGTTGAACCCAACTTAAAAGCGACATTATTTTTTTTCCATTATTTAGGTAATCTACTAAACAAAAAAGAAACAGAAATATAAAAACCTGTGAAAGGGCTACAGGAATATTATTTGATGCAAAACGACCACCAGAGAGGCTATTCCCAGATTGTTGTACTCCACTTGAAGGGACATTATTTATTGCCGTGTTTCTTGAACCAAGTGTACCCGGCATGTTAGGAACATTGAAACTTCCATGAACGTTATGAAGGCCCTGAATACTTCCTGTGAGGAAGAAGCTTTCTAGTACATTTGCTACAAAAATCAGAAAGTAGTGACAATACAGAAAACAACTCACCAGAGTGATGATAAAGAGGGGAGGCTGCACCCGATTGAGGAGAGAAAGATGAAGGAAATGAGCGTCCGGAGTTGTCAGGAAGATTTGAAGCTGACCCGTTCAGAGATGACTACAACCAAATCGGAAAAAAATTGAGTGTGGACCACTAAATATTAAAGAAGTGAGCAATACTCATTCATGCATCAACAAGACGTCTAAAACTGAAGCGAACAAGAATATCTAATTCATCAGTCAAAAGGAAACAAATCATACATAGAATAAGAGTTCCATGACTCTTGTGTTCCATTATGCAAGCGTGTGCTTAAAAATGCAAACTTTGACCAAATCTAATATGTTATTGGAGTTCTCAGAACTACTCTGGCGCAACATGTTGGCTTTGTGTAGTGGTAGGCAAGATATTCTAGGAAAACAAGAGCTGTCTAAATTGGCCTTTGATCATATATATTACTTTAACCAAAGTATACATTGGAACTACATTACTTACGACAACATACCTAGTGTGGTCCCACAAGTGAGATCTGGGGAGGGTGGGGTGTACACATACCTTACTGATGTTTATTGGGGGGGGGGGGGGGGGGGGGGGGGAACCTAAATGGACATATGGGTAGATATAGTGACAGATTCAACCGAGCATATTGGAATATGATTATCGTGCTAGGAATGAAAGAAAGACTACTCCAGAGTTTGTAGCACCTAATAAATTAGTTTTAGTTAACGCCTCGTGTAAAGAGAGGAAATCACATTCACGCGTGATAACATTTTTTTGTGATAAGGTAAACGTGAGAACATTTAAAAGTGAGGTAACTACAAATAAAATTCCATTCTTATAAGAAGAAATGACATGGTCAATGTAAGGACTGCAATGATTATCACAAAAGAAGCCCGAGCCACCCACCACGACCTAGAATACCTGGATGTTAAGAGAAATAGTGAGCGAGAAAGAAAAAGGAAAGAATTGCATGCAACCAAAAATTCAATAGTGGACACTAAAAAACACAAACTAGCATTTACGGACAAACTATTGAAGGAGTGAATATGTGACAAAAAGCTGATCCATTGGAAGGAAATGACAATTTGCATTGAGGAAGTAACAAGTGAAGTTCTAGATGTGCAAAGGCTGCATCATACCATAAAAATCTTGGTGGTAGAATGAGGAGATACAAGGAACTGTAAAAGCACAACGGGACTATAGGAACTTACCAACAGCAAAAGAATCCTTTAAAGAACATAAGAGAGTTAACAAAGAAGCTATTATGGTTGCGCCCAAGAGTGTGGCCAAGTGGTCAATGAAGTGGGTTGAGAACCATAAGGTCCTAGGTTCAAATCCCAACAGAGACAAAAACAGCAAGATGATTTCTTCTCATTTGTCCCTGCCTTACTGGACAAAGTTACTTGGTACTTGTTGCTAGAGGGAGATGGCAGGTATCCCGTGGAATTAGTTGAGCTACGCACATGCTCGTTCGGACATTACAGTTATCTAAAAAAATCTAATATGTTTTCTTTTAGAAGGTAAAGTAGCTAATATGGTTAATAGCGAAGCTATAGGTAAGAACTTAGAATATAAGTTAACACAATCAAGAGAGAAGGGATAAAAACTTGGGCAAGGTTAAATGTATTAAAAGATTCCCAATGAGATAGTGAAATCAGGAGATACTATTTTTATCAATTGACAAACATAAATTACGAGGATTAACTTTTAAAGTATAACCTCAACTAGTATAAGATTGAAGCATAATATAGTTTTTTTTTTTTGTAAAAAAAGAATAATCTAGCACATTAACAATACATAAGTAATGAGCATAGAGTGCAAGTTAACCAACTAAAAAAAAAAAAAAAATTGCATCACAGATAAAAATCTTAAACAAAAAAAACAATATCACGAACAAAATCTCAACCCTCACAGTGAGACAGAAATAACTTTGAACACTCAATAGATAAGGCAGATAGACATGGGTAATATGTTGTTCCAAAAAGAGGAAAGAGATAAAAAGAACCTAACTGAAAAAGTAACAAATACACAAACGGAACACGAGTATCAAAATACAATAAACTCTGAATAGAAAGATGAATACATTGAGTAACCCTGACATTGTAGAAATGTCAAGAGGTCATGCAGAATATTTTCCCTGTCGTACAGAAGCTTCCTTTTCCTTTTCTTCAGAAAGGTTTTGGGAGAATAATTTTTGAAGCCTTTCCAATGTGTAATTATCAATTATCTGTAAAGCAATGTGAATGCAATAGGCAGTCAAAAAATACTATAATCTTTACCATCAACATTATCGAAAGAAGAGAACATCATAACGTATTAAAAGTTGTGGGAGGGGGGGACTAAAAACCTTGAGACAAGCTGAGAAATCCACTAAGCACACAAATACATACTCTTAAACATGCAAATTATAGAACATATGGTGCAAACTAGTGGTAGCAAATGGACAGGTTGGATTTATTTGGACAGATTGGGTTATTTGGACAGGTTGAAAACGTGTATGATCTAACCCACCTCTATTCTTGTAAGAAAGAAATGGGCAGTTACAAGTCCTAACCACCCATGTTTAATGCAAGTCAAAAACTGTAACTAGTTGTTATGGTCAAAACGGGTTTGGCCGATTTTATATAGGTGTAATAAAAAATGTTCATGTTTTATACATTATTTACAATAAATAGTTAAAGTGGAACTTAGATTCTAATTTACTCACACATTCTACTGGATTTCCATCACAAATTTGGTTAGCTCAAACTCTTTTTCAATGTTCAATTAGATGTTAGCATTCCATACAAGAGAAAGAAAACGTCGGCACAAAAGAACAGTGGAGTATCTTCTCTGCCTTAAAATAGCTCATCCTTATAGTAAACTCTACAACAACTGATATATCAAACACAATTACAAGAGCTCAATTTCACCTTGAAGATCTTTCCATTTCATACAAGAGAAGAACACATCAGTGAATAAGAGACTGGAGCATCATCTCTACCCTAAAATAGTTTGTCCTTATAAAAAAACTCCAGAAAAATTGAAAAATCAAACACAATTAAACGAGCTTAATTACATTAATTTTATAGCAAAGAGAAAGAGAATTAAACAAAAGGGAAAGTCATTTAAACAGGTGCAACTCATCAAATTTTAAAACATTGAGTATGATGATTTTTGTTAAATTAGGTTTTGAGCCTACCTCACACCCCAAAAGCTAGCTCAAAGGGGGGATGATTGTCCAAGCCTTATAAGGAGTCCACCCATCTTATTAACCACCAATGTGGGACTTTTGTCATTCGTTAGCACCCCACCACCCATCTTATTAATCACCAATGTGGGACTTTTGTCATTATTTTAACACCCCACGTCACGCCCTAAGCTCATTAACCACCAATGTGGGACTTTTTCCATTCTTTAACACCCCACCTCATGCCCTAAGCACTGGTGCATGGGCATTTTGATTTTAGGGGCCCCGACATTAGGTGAGATGGAACCTAACTCTGATACCATGTTAAATTAGGTCTTGGTCTAACTCACACCCCAAAAGCTAGCTCAAAGAGAGGAGGAGTATCCAAGCCTTATAAAGAGTCTATTCATCTCATTAACCACCAATATGAAACTTTTGTCATTTTTTAACAATTTTCCCTCTCTTTTGGCTCAAGTATAAAAGGAAATGTAGTATATTTTGGTAATGGCAATTATGAGTAATGTAAAAAAGCTCACACTAATATAAATTAAATTCTCAGACTATTCACATTTTTTCTGTTGTGCAACAAAGCACAATAGCATATCCTACTACACAATCAGGAAGCATCCAGTATTACCTAAATTACTCTATTTCCATTTTTAATTAGACTGAATATCGGGATCAAGTCATTAAATCAAGAGTATCCACCACTAATTGTGTGCATTACTCTTTGGCTCCAACGGGAAGAAACTCCATGAAGATGCTATCCCTATGACCCTATCTAAGGGAATAATTAAAATCACAAGGTCTCAGTTCAGCCTCAAAGAAGACGTAAATTTCGCACTAGCAATACAACTCCAAGCTTTAGGTGGGTTTTTCAATGCACATCATTTGTTACTTCGACAGGGAATCCAAAGCAGTGTGAGTGAAACATTTGAATTGTTTCCAGTGAGCACTTGACTGCTTTTAACACATTTCCAATCCTTATTCGATCCATTTTATTAAAGGTTGAACCTTTATTTATAAAAAAAAATATATATGCCAGTTTGATACTTCAATGATATCTAAATTACAACAGGTGAAAAGAAAAGGCTTCAAATCATTTGCTCCAACTAAATTAAAACAATGAAACACATCCATAAACTAAAAAAAACACATAAATTTACCAGTCTTCCACACTCAAGAAAACAAGTACCTAGAACATATCGCCGAAGCAAAAAAAAATAGGAAAAAAAAACATGCAAGCAAGTAAAAACATTCTAAACAAATTAGAACCAAATTCAAACCCTAACATTTCTCCTAATCCATAAATCGACATAGAAAATCGAGAGCTGTATATGAATTGAAAAAACCCAAAAAAAACACAGAGAAAACTAGAAGCGAAGAAATGGTGCGCAAGAGAGAGCTATTACCAGAGTAGAGAAAATAGCGAAAAAAAAGCAGAGATCTGTGAGAAAGATTTGAGTAGTGATCTATGATGTTGATGAGAGAGTGGAGCGATAAAGATTGAAAAAAGTTAAAAGAATAAAAGGGCCGAAACTCTAAAAGCCCAAAAACAATTGTTGTTTGCCCCGAAGTCACACCACTTGGCGATTGGGATGGGGACACGTACGACTCATTGACGTAATATCTCTTGTCCGGTTTTACCCTCGCCAGTTTTTAGCCCATTGTTTTTCTTTTATACTCATATCAACATTTGACTAAATTTGATTTATGGATAACAAGTACTGTACTAACTATTTATGGAAATATTTGAAAACAATGTTGTAATACTCTCTTTGGTTCAAAATATTTATTAAAATTCCTTTGTGTGGACTCAAACAGTATGAATTTTTATCAAAGTTTTAAAATGTATACTTAAGTTCATTTCATTTATTTATCTTGCTATTTCATTTCAATTATGTACTTATTTAATTTTATCTTCTCCGCTTTAACTAAACAAACTATAATAATATACAAACCTCGTATTTTGATCATCTCGATTCGAGTGCCTTTAAGTCACGTTTATAAATTTAATCATATTCTTTTAAAGGTAGACACACACCACATTTACATCAATTCATTAAACATGTGATATATATCTTGTGTCATTGATGGATAATCTTTAATAATAAAAAATCAAATGAAACAAACGATATTGAAAACTAACTCAAACTTAGAAAACGTCCACACTAACTAAAAAGAAACGCTTCTTTTATTTCAGTAAACTCCTAGAAAGGAAAATAAAAGATCACCTTTCTCTATATTATTATCTTATGCGGAGGACACAACCAATTTATCTTGGATTTTACTCTTTAAGGTTAGATAGCAAATAATTTTCCTTTTTTCGTAACACACTATTTTACAAGAGGAGGAATATGGTCCTTTCCTCTATGTGGAATAATGAGAATGAACCTCTCATCCTTGTACAAAAAATGTCCTATGCTTTGGTTACATAAGATAATCCTATCTATAATAAGATAGTCGTGATAGATATTTTGAGCAGCTTGTCCTCGATGGATAACAACACATATATAGAGTAGGCTCCAGCAGATCATGTTAAGAAATTGAAGTATCCTTTTCTCACTCTGATTCTAATATTCGGAAGACCATCTTGATCATTCTTCAGTGCAACTTTAACTTGTCTCGGCAAATAACAGGCTGAAGTGAAGAAAGCTTCATGTTTCTCTGTCACTCCAATATTGGCTAGTGCGTCAGCTACACTCAGGGCCGGCCCTATGCTTATTTGAACAAGGCATTGGCCTTAGGCCCCCAATTTTAGGGGGCCTCAATTTTTTACCAATAATAAATTATGTGTTAAATTTTTATAGAAAAGATTGATTATTTATGATAATATATATATTTTAAAAGGCATATATATTTTATTCTCTTTAATCCCATTTAAATAGAAGAAATCAAGAAAAAATATTTTATTTTCTTACACTACACTAATATTCACATTATTTTATTCTTTTAACTCCTTTTACACTCTCTTCTTTAAATTTTTGATAAGTTAGAATAATATTCTATCAAAAATATGAATCAATAGTCGAAAAGTGTTGAGTGAATTGTAAATTCTTTTTCTATTTCTTCTTAGATTTTCAAGCATTACAACAAGCATAGTAAAATGTGGGGTATATAAAATTATCAACTTCTTGAATCAAATTCTATGTTAACAATTCATATAATAATTGCCCAAGTAAGAAATGTTTTTCAACGTTGAATTGATAAAATCTTATCTAAAGCTAATAATTGTAAAAGAAATCAAATAAATCATTTATAAAAAAAATATTAAGTATGCTTTGCATTTAAAAATGTAGGTTTTTTTTAAAAAAAAAAATTAATGCATATGAAGTTTATTTAGATTTTAGGCCTCTAGTTGAAATTCGCTTTAGGCCTCCAATTGCGTTGAGCCGCCTATGGCTACACTATTTGCTTCTCTAAAGCAATGATTAATCTGAAAATTGCCTTCTTTCATGATCTTTGTTATTTGCATAACAATATCTTGCATTTGCCACATCATAACATTCTTACCCTTTATCATATCAACCATAATCATATAATCCGTCTCAATAATGACATTATGTAAAAGATTAGTAGCACACCATTGAAGACCTTTTAGTATAGCCAATCCTTCAGCCATGTTGTTACTACAATTACCAAAATAGGTCTGGAATGCCATATTGATATTACCCTGACGATCCCTTAGTATACTACCACCACCAGCCTCTCCATGATTACCTTTTGAGCATCCATCGTAACACACTATTTGCTTGCATTCGTTAGGTGCCTTGTTGTATCACTAATACCACATCACTGGTAGCAAAACTAAGGAGCAGCCGAAGTCATATAAAAAAAGAGGGCGATGCTACATTGATCCATACTTACCTTGATTGGGTTTATGGGTGATCGATAAGGCTCATGACCTAGGTTGACAAGCACTTTGGAGGGGTGCCTGCCTAAGATCTGCCCAAGTGGCAGAGTCTACGTCATAATTTGTGAAAGAGCCTGCGTTCGCGCGGTTCCTACCCAATTCTTAACCCCAATGTTTCCCTGGCCCACCTGCTTAGTTTGGCTTATATTCCATGAATTGTTATTATGACGATTTAGTAAATTTACAAAATACTATTTCAAATATAGTTAATCTTCAGAGTTTACGCAACTATAATATACCTAATGATGTTTACTTCTTTATACGTGAATATCATTGCGTCATATTATATATGATACATGACATATTGTTGTGCTATGTATGATTGTTTCTAGCAATGCATGTGCAATAAATAACGTAACGGAGCTTCATATGAAGGTCCTTAAATCTAAAGCATATATATTGGCATATTGCTCTGGGTTTTTCATGATGTGATTGACAAGTGTGTACAAAGAGTAGTAGTTGACATACAGCAGGATTGAAATCATGGCTAATTCAGTGCTATCACTTATGTACGTACATGATTATGTTCTATAAAAAAATACTTTTCCCACTCACAGCTCTTGCATATTAAAGTTCAAAAACATTAGGATGGATTAGAGTTACAATTGAGAGTAAAAACTTTTCATGGACACGAGCACCATTTAAGTAAGGGAAAAACTGATCTCAAACACAATATGGTAATACTGATCAATAGAATCTGTTTTTAATCAATTTTCAGTAAGGCAAAAATTCCCAAACACAAGCTTTCCTATCTTCAACGATATATGCAGGGGCGGATTTGATGGGGTCCAAGGAATCAGTAACTTTTGTTTGCATCTTATATTGAAAAGCTTAGTTTTTTTAAAAAAATAATCAAAATTCACATATTTTATAGATAGGCCAAAGGAGAACCGTTTAAGTTTCACTACTCTTGGTCAGGAGTTCAAATGACTTTACATTGTCTCTTTTAATTTTTTAATTTAAAATTACTGAAAATCCATAAACATCAAATCATGAATTCGGCTCTGCTCCGATGAATCATATATATGACAAGCCACCAGTGATCATGTGTGTCAATTTGATGACACTGCTCTAGTTTAAGTTGTTTGATCTAAAAATACCCCTATATATTATCAATTAATGAATCAAAATGTCATTTTCCTGATGAAAATATTATGTCTTTTCTTTTTAATCACATTTTATACCTAATATGTGATTTTCATTGGATACTATACGAGTAATTAATTAATCATGTTATTACGACAACATGTTGGGTGGCCCTATATATATGATGATTAATTGCGTGCACTAAGTAATAATTACGTAGTGAGACAAACATTTACATAGAATTATGACACTAAGAACTTGCTTTGTAAGCTCCATTATTTTGCAGCAATTTCATTTTATCAGAGACTTTATCCTTTTTTCTGGTTGGTCCATTCCCTTTTAGCTTCTTTTCTTTTGGACTACTTCTTCTCTTCATCATACTTCCCGTCGCAAGTGTTCCTTTTTTCCTTCTAAGCATAAAGTGATACATATGGTATATGATATGATTGGTTATTATATGGTAACAGGTATGCACACATCAACAACGAATCGTGGTGGAGTGATAAATATTCTTTCATTCTTAATTAGAAGTCTCAAGTTTGAGTTTCCTTGAGTACGAAGTCACAAGCACAACGACTTTTAAAGAACTAATACTATTGTTAAAGAACTACTACATAAGTAGACAAATGTTTTGAGTTTATTGAACTTTATTAGTTAAATTGAATATTACAAAAGTTTTGAAAGGAGAATTCTTTTTTTTTTTAAGTAGTGTTTGGATAATCCAATTACGTACGTGAATATGGCTTATACTTTGTGAAAGATGGAAATTAAATGGTACACTACTTGCTATTTTATGGGATAAGAATGACGCAATTTTTTGCTTTTTAAAATAATTGTAGTAGATAAAAAGTATATATGCGATCAATGACGACTTCCTTTTCTTTTATGGCAAAAGAAAATTAGAGTTTTAAACCTTTTAAATTCCTAAAAAGGTAATATACGTAAGTGGCCATGCTTCCTACTTTTAAGAATTTATTTATTTTTTAAAAAAAGACCCTCTATTATGTCTATACGATTTTATTCATTATTCTTTAATTCTTTTGACAAAAGATGATGCTAATATTGTTTACGACACTTTTACCCAATGGAATAGACACCCTTAGACATGTTAAGCATTATACACAAAATACGGTGTAATTAATTTGGTTAACATAGATATCCTTGGAAGACAAAAAATTTCTCTTATACTCCTTTTATTCTTTTTAATTTTATCTTTAAATCGACCTTTCTTGTTTAAATAAATAGTATAGTTCTCACCATAGAAAGTTATGAAGTGGTAAATACTCTTTTATCATTAACCCAAGTTTTCTTGTTTGAGTCCCCTTCTTCTTCTATGAATAGTTTTACCCAACTCGCCCTGCTAGTTTAACTTTTGTAAAAAAAAAAAGTTTGACCCATTATGCCTCAATTGTCGTCTCTAACTACTTCTACTGCACAGAATCCTGACAAGAGGGGTGACTCAAAATGTTTCGCCTCCAATTTTAAGGTTGTGAATTGAGTCACCGGAAATAGAACTGGGTAAAAAAATAAATAATTAAAAAAACAAAAAAAGATAATTACTCCAATATTTTAATTTCCTTGATCAAATTAAAATCCCACCACAAAAATGACATTATATTCTTGTATTACATAAATAATACATTACCACAATATTCAGTTCCCTATATATGCAAAATAAGATCCAAGCTAGATGATACTAAAAAAGAAGACAAAAACAAGTAGTAGAACATAGAAGATGGATGAAAGGAAAAATCCTACTGGTAATTTACTACTTACTAATTATAGTAATATAATTAGCCAACCACATCAACCTTAACGGTGCACGATAATAGTCGCCGGAAAATGGAGGACAAAGCAGCGCACGATATCTCTTTAGCCCTTCTAATCCCTTTATTACATTTTCTTCTCCGGCCACCACCACTTGACTTACGACTTTTTTTCTTTCTTCCATAACATCTCATTGATGCCGTGTCGTTCACGCGCTCTTCTTCTCTTGAAAAAGTGTAGCTTCTTAAGTATAATTGCCTGCATGAAATACTATCCACCACTTTTGGTTTTGCATAAATATTATTATTACTGTTCATTCTTGAACTGACGGACTTTATAAATTCCACGTCGGATTCCGGCCATTTATACAGGTTTATGTATGTAGCTCTTACCGGTACTGATCTCACAGTCACAACGTCGTTAACGCAACTTGATATGCAGGCAGAGGCCATGATTCTTGATTTTCCGGCGAGTGTGCGGAGACAAAGAGGATTAGGTTTTGTTTATGTTGAGGTTTGTGTGGAAGAGAAATATAATAAGGTGCGGAGAGAGAGTATATATAGTATAAAATTAATTAGCCTATGAAAAATTGATTAGTCCAACCTGTTTAAGTTTGAGACGGTTAATTTTGTTAGTTAATTCATATCTAAAAGTTTGGAGGATACGTTGTCCAAATATCCACGTATCTTATAAAAAAAATAAATAAATATATATATATATATATTGTACTATTTTATGTATGTAGAAATGTTACTGCTTATTTTTATTATAGCAATTTTTTATTGAGATCATAATTAGGATATGTTTGGATTCATGAGTGATTGAATTATTACTCCTCATGGGGTTTTATCATTTGGTTTGGTGGGGTGCTAAAGGGGTGTAGGTGGTGACAATATGCACTAATTTGGCATCATTTGAAGGAGTATTGGTAGACATCTGTACAGTATTTTCAATGAAAATAACTTAAATTGGTCTCTTTTATAAATGATTTTTTTTACATTATTAGATAGAAATAAGAGGGAAAGTCACATAAATATTAGCAATAAGCAAAAAAAAATAAAACCATAAACTATAAGTGAGTAAAGAATAAATATGTAGTATATCAGTGTATATATATGCTTAACATAAACTATAGTATATAGTATATTAATACACATATATGCATAATATAGACTATAGTATATCGTATGTTATGTCCAACATATGTTATATTCATATCTTGTAAGTGTGAAAGGTTACATTCAAAAGGAAAAGTTGTGGAGGAGGAATACGAGGATGATGTGGATAATCTTTTGTTTAAAAAAATACTAGAAAATAAAATTAGTATATGATACATGTATGCATAGTGTTTATGTCAAGTATAGTTAATATTATTGCATTATTTTATTATTAAAATTTATATTATTGGTCATATGGATTAGAAAAATTCTAAAATATATATATACCGAAACAAAGAAGAGATTGAAATTTTTGGGCAAACTAGATGCGGAAGAGAGAAGGATCTTGGGATTTTTGTAGAATTTGGGCGCTAATTATGCTAGGTGATAATAATGTTTTCTCAATAGATACTTTAGGAATATAATTTTAAAGTTAAAAATTCAAATTTAAAATAGTTATATTTATGTAATTTTTAAAAGGTAATGGTAACTTTTAAAAATCATCACTTTAAAAAGGTGTATCCATGTAATTTCTCCTAAAACCTAAGTTAGCGTCTGATTTTAAATTTCTAAAAAAAATGGTAAGTCATTTTCGGATTCAACATGCGCTTGATCATAAAATTCTAGAGAAATACTTGACATTCTAAAATAATATGATTTATACCCACAAGTTTTAAAAATTATTTAAAAGGTTCATAACTCTGTAATGTTCCGTGAAAAATCGTGATAGTGAACATAATTAATATGAATTTGAAAAAAGAGGAAGAAAACAAAAGAAAGATACTATTTATTTGTATACGAGAAACTATTGTTACTACTTGTAAATGGAAGTGATTTCGGAGAGCAAGCTTGGATAAAAATTGTATAAAGTATGTATATAATGGTATAAATTTTGTACAACAAACTAGGAATGAAATTTAATACAAAACTATAAATAATGTGTTTTTATAAAGAGTAAATTTTAGGTTTAGCAAACATAAAAATCATATTTGTATGTTATAGCTACAGTTTGTATAATTGTGCTCCATAACAAACTTTATGTTTGCTATGGCTATTAATTTGTATATTTAGGTATACATATACATAAAAATCTGTATTTGTATATTTCGGTATACAAACTAAAACATAGTAATTGTATATAAACAAAATTACTACATATATACAACACATATATATACCGAATGAGTCTATTTGTATATTTTGGTATACAAATGGGTCCTGCAATTAATTTTTATACAACACATGTATACCAAATGGGTCTATTTGTATATTCGGTATACAAATGGGTCCTGCAATTAATTCTATTTGTATATTTGGTATACAAAAGTGTCCTGTAATTAATTTTTATATAACACATATGTATACCGAATGAGTTTATTTGTATATTTTGGTATACAAATGGGATAGCAAAAAACATGGAATGTTTGCTGCGAATTACAAATAAAAGAAAACTATGGCTATAACATTTAATTTGAATTAATAGTTTGCTATTTCATACAGTTTTTCCTTTTATAAAACATAAAAGTTTGGAGTGATTTTTGAAAATTCTCAAATACTAGAATTTTGCCCAATATTTTTTCGAGAACTTGGGAACTTGAAATGTTTGCCGAATATATCTGCCAAATAATAACAAATTATTTGGCCAAACATTAATTTCTAATTTTTTCCTAAATATATTTATGGCCAAACGGACCCTAAGTTGTCTAGAAACACTCTGTTGCTGAATTCCCTTAGATTTGTCCAAATCTAGCCTTTTATCTTATGTTTCCTTGTAACCAAATATGTACTATTCGAATAAATCAATTGGTAGCCACTATATAAATGGGGTTAATTGCTAGGGGAACTTTCACATATAGCCACTCAAAAATAGCCTAATTACTCTCCATAGCTATGGTTTAATAATTACAATTCATAGCTACATGTTATATGGAGGAGAGAGGCGAGCAAGACTGGGAGAGAGAGAGGGGGCAAGGAGTGGGAGAAAAGTGAATTGTATATGTATATAGGTTAGATAATTGTATATTATACATATGTATTTGTATATATGGCAAGCAAGATTGGGAGAGGGAGGAGAAAGGCGAGCAAGAGATGGCAGAGAGTGGGAGAGCGGTGAATTGTATATGTATATAGGTTAGATAATTGTATATTATGCATATGCATTTGTATATATGGCAAGCAAGATTGAGAGAGGGAGGAGAGAGGCGAGTGAGATTGGGAGAGGGAGGAGGGAGGCGAGCGGGAGAGGGCAGAGAGTGGGAGAGAGGTGAATTGTATATGCATATAGGTTAGATAATTGTATATTATACATATGTATTTGTATATTTTGGCGAATTATACATATACAAACGTGGCTAATTATACAAACTCGAAGTCAGCCCACGTAATTAATGTATAATGTTAGTCGTAAGTGGTAATTATAACAAACTATAACTATGATGAGTAATTCAATAGTATAAGTTTGCTTAACCGCGTAATTTTCCCTAATTGTTATTCTCGCCGTCCTAATTTATATGATATATTTTAAATTTTAAAATTTAAATAAATTTATTTTTTATCGTAAATTTTCCGTATATTTTTTAAGTATAAAATAAAAAAAATTATAACTGACTTACACAATCGATTCTATTTATATAATTCGACCATACTCTATTGTCTAGTCCTTCACACCTTTAATTCCACGTGAATTTAAAGATAAAATTCTGATCCACAAATTGCGGATTTGGAGTTTGGATATGGCTGTGACTTGTTAACAAATCAGCATGTGCTTTCTGGTAGTGCATAGAGCTAAAGTATAAAGTTAGCTACAACAAATAAATATATGTAGGAAGGATAATAATCTAATAGACGTGCAACTTTCAACCTAAAATATAATATACATTCTTGCAACAATTTGTAGTCATGTCGTCATGATTCGAATTCAAAATCTCTAACTAAATATGCGTAGTAAAATCATATTTCTTCACCCATCGTCCACAACTCTCCTTATAAATTTGCGTAGGATTGTCATATAAAAAAACGAGTTGAAATCTTTATCAAAATCTGGTGTCAGTGAATGCATGGGCTTTCTTATGGAAAAGAAATAGGAGAAGTAAAGCGTACGATTGAGTATGCCCCAAGTAATAGTATATATCAACTTCATAGCAAACCATATAATTGAGGAGCAATTTATGAGAAGGTTTAATTTTAATTTGCAAAATATCACTTTCTTATCGACCCTTTTACTTTGTTGTTACTAGAATTTTACATATCAAGTTTGAGCTTTGGGTATGAAGAAAATCTTGTGCCGAGTGTCACCTCAAATGAGCCCTGTAATGCGTGACTCGAATTTAATCGGGACTCTAAGTGGACTCAAGGAAAAAAATTAGTATCTCTTAACATAATCAGACTAATACTACTGATTAATTAAAGTAAGGGTGTGTTTGGTATGAAGGAAAACATTTACCGGAAAATGTTTTCCAATTTTCTCATATTTGGTTGGGTTAAATATTTTGGAAAATGCTTTCCAAATCAACTCATTTTCCTCAAATTTAAGGAAAATGACTTCCCTTCAAAACTTGAAGAAAACATTTTCCAAAAGTCTCTTCCAACTTCAAATTACATTTTTTTTTAAAAAAAATCAATTTATTTTGTCCCTACCCTCA
>NC_064289.1:3337624-3337823 GCF_019186545.1 Solanum stenotomum
CCTCCTGAAAAAAAATTGAGTTTGTTTTTAAAAAATATTTTCAACTTCAAAATTTCATTTTTTCACCAATACCCTCGACCCACCCCCCATACCAGCCCCCAAAAAAGATTTCAAGTTTGTTTTTAAAAAATATTTTCAACTTCAAAATTTCATTTTTTTCACCCCTTCCCTCGACACCCCACCCCCAAAAAAAAATAAT
>NC_064289.1:3337975-3385557 GCF_019186545.1 Solanum stenotomum
CCCCCCCCCCCCCCCCCCCCGCCAACCCACCTCCCCAACCCACCACTCCCAGAAAAAAATTTAAGTTTGTTTTTAAGAAATATTTTCAATTTCAAAAATTATTTTTTATTTCTCAAAAACATTTTTCATTCATAAATCAAACACTAAAAATCTTTTTTGAAAAATATTTTCTACTCACCAACCAAACATGAGAAAATAAGTCACAAATCTACTTGTTTTCCAGGAAAACATTTTCCTTCCTACCAAACACACCCTAAATGCATGTGAGGACTCACATCAATCTTGTCACCTTGAGCACCACATATTAACCCCACTTTTGTTTTGCATTTCCGGTTAATCTTATATTTTGTCTACTAATTGTTCAATCTCGTGTTCCTCGTGATTGCTTTTATTATCATATTGATGTTGGTCGATTTAAAATTTAAATCTTATGATTAGATTGATTCGAATTTGATCTATCACATACCAACTAATTTATAGGTTTCAAATTTATTATTTATATTTATATTTATTTAGTGGTATTTTAAATATATATATAGACTATCTTTACCAAAATTGTTGAATTCGAATGACCTATACATAATTACACTTGTTTACGGAGTTAATATCTAAAAATGATCACCCAACTTTGAATAATTCAGTTAGAAAGTCACTCAATTTTGAGTTGTTTACTTTGAAAGTTACTCAACTATTAATAGTTCACTTAAACAGTCACTTAACTATTGATATTTTACTTAGAAAGTAACCCAACTAATTTAATTTATTTTTTTCATTAATTTTGTAAAATACAATTTTTTTAAAACTATTTTTTTTTTAAATAATAAGATGCTTATTTTAATTATTTTATTGAATTTTGTTGAAATATAATTTTTGTTTTACCTATTTTTTAAAAAAAATTGGTGTTTTGCTGCGTATTTTTTATTTCTTCTCATCAAGTCCAACCATTTTTGGATCATTTTTTAACATATTTAATTCCGGTTATACAATTGCTAAAATGGAAAAGGTTTTTTCTTTGTGGTCTATTGTTACCGCACGTTTTTCAAAAAAAAAATAAAATAAAAATAATTGTGATTAATAATGATATCTTATAATTTTATTTCTTTAAAAATAGTTTAAAATAAAAATTTCAATAAAATTTTATGAAAAAATTATTTAAATGGATTGAGTGATTTTCTAAATAAAATATCAATAGTTAAGTGATTTTCTAAGTGAAATATCAATAGACAACAGTTGAGTGACTTTTTAAATGAAACATCAACTGAGTGACTTTTGAGTAATAAAACAAAATTGAATGACTTTCTAAATAAACAACTGACTTTCTAAGTAAATTTTTCAAAGTTGAGTGACAATATGAGAGAAAATGACATAAATAGTTCATTAACTATATGAGTAGGCCTAAAATGTCATTTAACTATACACTTAACGGATTTAGTCATTTAACTATTCAAAAACTTATTAGTTTGGTCTCTTAACTATACACTTGTCAATTTTAGTCCCTTAACTATAAACTTATTGATTTTAGTCCTTAAGTATTCAAAAACTTATCAGGTTTGATCTTTGTCCATTTTCTTAAGGGAAAAAGGACAAATATACCCCCAAACTATCGTAAATGGTATACAGATACCCTCCGTCATACTTTTGGGACATTGATGCCCCTGCCGTCCAAAAACTAGAGCATATATGCCCTTCACTCTAACGGAAGATTAAATAAGGACACGTGGCACAATTTTATCCATCGATCCGATGTCGGGTCAGTGGATAAGATTATGACACGTGTATGTCCGTTAGTATAAAGGGTATGTATGCTCTAATTTTTGGACGACAGTGGCACCTATGTCCTAAAAGTATGACGGAGGGTATCTGCATACCATTTACGATAGTTCAGGGATATATTTGTCCTTTTTCCCTTTTCTTAATACAAATAACTTAGATTTATATTAACAGAATCCATGCCTCGAGAAATTAAATCTTTTAACAAGTTTTTCTATTGTTTCTCTCTCTCCACTACTTCTTCTTCAAATTAACCTTATGCGAAAAACCTTAACCTCAATGATTTAAAATAAAATTCACGAGGAAAAAAATATAAGTCATAATTTTATTCAACGGAGGATAAAATGAAGCATGTTATTGCTACTAATGACTTGTATATGCTAAACTTTATTATAAAAAGAAAAAAAATTATTGCCCGTTAAATTCTAAGTTTGTACTCCAACGACTTCATTGAACGGACTTTGTTTAATTTTTCAGAAATTGAAATTTATAAAATGGTAGATTTGCAATTTTTATAATAGATCAATTTTATTATTCTATTCATTTTATTTTACGTAAAGAAATTTGAGTAAATTAAATAAAATCTGCCCGATTTGCATATCAAGTGAGGTTTCAAGTCATTAACAACAATTATATGCTTAATTTTATCCTCCATTGAATAAAATTATGACTTATATCTTCTTTTCTCATTAATTTTATTTTGAATCGTTGACGTTATTGTTCTTTTCATAAGAATAGTTTGAAGAAAAAAGGGTGGAGATAGAGAAACAACTGAAAAAATGGTTTAAAGATTTAATTTCACGAAGATTTTCGTTAATATAAACCTAAGCTATTTGTATTTTAAAAATGGACAAAGACCAAACTTGATAAGTTTTTGAATACTTAAAGGACTAAAATCGGTAAGTGTATAGTTAAGGACCAAAGCTGATAAGTTTTTGAATAGTTAAAGAATTAAATCGTTAAATGTATAGTTAAGAGACCATTTTAGATCTACTCCCATAGTTAAGAGACTATTTATGTCATTTTCTCGACAATATGATATATTAACTCCTTGTTTACAATATAAATGAACATCAGAATTCATATAGGAACCAGTAACGGCTATTTCACTTTTGATAAGCAGCTATACAGCTCTTTATGGAGCCATTCAAGTCACCAATGGAGTCAATTTTTTTACTAAGCGTGTCTAAAAATAATAGTGTGTAACTGTAAAAATAAAATAAAGATATATTGTGCTATTTACAGTTTGAATATGAAACTCTGCCATTTAAATGGACATTCATTATCACTATGTCTTACATAACTTTGGCCAAGTATGTCTAACTTTAAATATATATCATTTAAATGTAAAATTTGGCATGTATATAATGTAATTTTCCAACAAAGGGTGTCCAGTTGGAAACCCTGGATGGCTATAACTACGCCCCTGATACAAGTGGTCCCTCACTTTTAGAGTAACTACGTACATATAATGTTTTTCTAGGGCATAATTAAGTAACAATTACAACATAACATATCTAATATAATCTTTCATTAGTATAGTCTTTTATTTTTATTTTTATAAGATAGAGAAATGATTATCGATAGACCTTCGACTTTATCAAAAACACAATTTGAAAAGAAAATTATAACAATAAAAAATTGTGATAAAGATATTGAACTAAGGTTCATAAAAAAATCCTCATTTCTAAATCTTTATTGGAATATTTTAGTAAGGTAAACTCAACGCTCAATCTAGTCAATAAATTTAAGACGGCAACCTTCTTTAATTCAAACATCATTTTCTTACTTTGAGTATTTTATAGAATTGCAGAATTTATTCATAGACTAGCCTTAATAGAAATATCAGACGGTATTATACATGTAATTGTCATAAGAAATACATCTTTTGTTTATAGAGAATTTTCGACTGAACCAATTTTCTTACTTTGATTATAACATCACCAAAATTCAAACTTATATTATCTGATAATAATAGTGTTTTGGACCAATTTACAAACAAAATACACTTTGTTTTTTCATAATTTTTTTATCAAGTACCTATAAAAGTGAAATATCACCTGATTATTTAATTTTGGCAATATTAAAATTTGATATTGACTCATAATTTTGAGTTATTTCAATTACATACGCTCCTTGATATCCAAATTCATAATAAAAGGTGAGTAATTTCTCTTCTTCTTATTTTATTTTCCGAACAAAACACATTTTTTTATTTTTAACAAAACACATCATTTGAATTTTGAATCAACATCGATCCTTGAGTAGAATAGAATATTACTGCAAATCTATACGTAAACGACAAAATGAAATACGAAAAAATCATAAACTTGTATTATTGGGTATACTAAACTAGATGACTACAATGTCCTCATCAGTCTAATATATATTATTAGAGAATTTTTGAATTCAAAGTTAAGCCTAGAAATGAATTCAAAATCCTACCAACATTATCCGTTCCATAAAATGTATTTTAAGGTAAACCTCAAATTTACTAGTAATAAGAAATTGACATGCTCTCCCCATAGGTGAAAATTTACCCACATTAAGTATTTATTTATATATTAAATAAAAGTATATATGATACATATCTTTACATACAATGTCATCACTAAACTGTAATTAGACAAATTCTTATATTAATTTATCACTAATTAGCTACACCAATTAGTATGATTCGACAAAATCAAGTGTGGATAATTAAGATCTTGTGAATTGATCTTTTCCTGAAATTCAAAAGAGAAAAATAATACGTAATTTGTATATCTTTGTCATTATCACTAACCATTACCCTTTCCATTACATTTTTTTGATTGGTGGCTCTATACCATCTTCATCCTCAAACCAGCCATTAATTTGGTAAATTGGAGTATTAGTAATTATTTTCACATTGCTAATTAACACACAAATTAATAAACACCATTTGGCATATTTTTTTCCTCCATCTTTATCGAATTTATTTTATACAGTGTCGCCATTTAATAATTTTTCGCTTTTTGGTTGAATTTCTAGATTTTTTTTTTGCCTCTCAATTAAGAATTATCCAAATGTAGTTTTTCGCCTTATTTCTTGCATTAATCTTTTAGTTAAACATTTAATTCTTCTTTATTTATGATCATTAGTAACATTAGGATTATTAATGAACTCTGATTAAAACTAAAGAGATTTAAAGTTTCATAATTTTCAAAATTTTCTAAATTACTATACAATAACCAATGCATTGAGAAAAACAATGTTTATACAACCTATCCACCATAATTTTGTGAACGTAGAAAGACCTATTTTTGAAAAACACTAAAATAAAACAATTTAAAGCAATTTTTGAAAAGAAGTACAAATTGAAGTAGTGGCATATGCTAGTAACTAAACTCTATGGCAAGTCATGTAATAATTAGCAAAAGAATGCCCCATCTCATATGAAGGTCCTTCAATTATTTTAAAATTTTTCTTTTTTTGTTTTTTATGTTACAACGGTCAAAAATCAATTTCAAATGGGTTGTAACAGCCACAAAATCTGTGCTTTATCTCAGCTCACGCGAATATTACATACAGCTAGCTCCTCCTCTCCCCTCTCTCAATCCCTTCTATTTTTATTATAACCTGAAATTAGAAAATAATTCTCCAAATTTATCAGTCTCTATCTTTTCAAATCACTAAATTCTCTCTCCAAAATCTTCTCTCTAAAATATCGCCCTCTTCTTCTTCACATTGCAGGCGATTTGATCGTCGGTAAGTCTACGCCATTTCCTCTTCATTTTTTTTTATATCGTACATATGAATCAATCGACGGATTCCATTTTGTTATTTGAATGATGAATCTCTAGTATTCATTAGTCGTTTTCAATTTGATGGTGAATTTTCGTTTGTATTTTTCTCGACATTTGATGTGAAGATTTGCATTTTACCTTTCATTAAACTGTTTCAGCGCATTCGAGTTGGAAGCTCTGTTTTGCCATATCAAGTTTTTGTTCTCAGATTTGGAATTGAGTTGAATTGAATCGGAGAATCGGCAGAAACGATTGTGAGATTGGAGTATAAGGAGATCATTCTGGAAATGGAGCCATCCCAGAGAAGAGGCCATGTTTCGCGGTCACCATCACAGACACCGCGGTCTAGTGAAAAGGTGGTTAGAGATCTGCGATTGGCGGAAGGGAATATGAGTGGGAGGCATGACAAAGATAAAGGCGTCAATGTGCAGGTTATTGTGCGTTGCAGGTTAGTAGAATTAGTGCATTTTGGAGCTTTAGTGTAGGTTTAACTTACTGAATTGAATTGATTGTATTTGATGGAATTGTTGTGAATTATGCAGGCCATTGAGTGAGGATGAGATGAGATCGAATACACCAGCAGTGATTTCCTGCAATGAGGGAAGAAGAGAAATTTCAGCTATGCAGAACATAGCTAATAAGCAAATTGACAAAACATTTGTCTTTGATAAGGTCTGAATTTCTCTTATCCTTATCTGATACTATTGGTTCTATAATAAGAATATAGTGGATAGTTAAAAAAAGTAATTTGATGTAATAACTCGGACACATTACCTGTTTAGAGCAGAATGGATACAAGTATTTTAATGACTCACTCCAACTAGTTTGGGGATTGGGAGTATTTGCTTGCTATATTGATTGAGACTGATTGCCCATAAAGGATGTGAATCAGACATCAGGTGTTTCTTGGGCTGACACTAACATTCTGCTGGATAATGCTGTCCAGGTCTATGGTCCTACGTCCAAACAAAAGGACTTGTATGATTCGGCAATCTGCCCTATTGTATTTGAAGTTCTAGAGGGCTATAACTGCACCGTTTTCGCTTATGGGCAGACAGGAACCGGGAAAACTTATACAATGGAGGGAGGGGGAAGAAAGAAGGTTGGTGGTTGGCTGTTAGAGATGAATTTGTTTATGCTACTTTCTTCTTTATAATAATACATTACAGTTCACCCCATTTAGAATGGGGAATTTCCAAGTGATGCAGGTGTTATCCCACGAGCTATTAAGCAAATCTTTGACATATTGGAAGCTCAAAGTGCTGAATATAGTGTGAAAGTAACATTTTTGGAGCTGTATAACGAGGAAATATCCGATCTTTTAGCTCCAGAGGAATGTACAAAGTTTACAGATGACAAATCCAAGAAACCATTAGCTCTGATGGAAGATGGTAAGGGTGGAGTTTTTGTTAGAGGCCTGGAAGAGGAGTTAGTAAGCTCTGCAAATGAAATCTACAATATCTTGGAGAAAGGTTCCGCTAAAAGGCGTACAGCTGAAACTTTGCTCAACAAACAGAGCAGTCGTTCTCATTCTATATTCTCTATCACAATTCACATCAAGGAATACACTCCAGAAGGGGAAGAGATGATCAAATGTGGTAAACTGAATCTTGTAGACCTTGCGGGTTCTGAAAACATTTCACGTTCTGGTGCAAGAGAGGTGAGACATTAAAATTCTGTAATTTGTTAGCCATTGCATTTAGCAACTTTATTAGTAAGAAAAAGCAAAAAAGATAAAAGAGAACCAAACCAATGAGTGTGCAAAAGTTGCTTAGCAATGCCATAAATTTTCCTTTTTCATGCCAACTTATCCTGGAAGAGACTTCTCAAGTTCTTTTTGGTTCTTTTGCCCACTTTGATTATGTTTTTTCTGTTCACATTATATTAAGCTGTACTAGATGATAGATTTTCTTTTCCAGGGCAGAGCAAGGGAAGCTGGGGAAATCAACAAGAGTTTGCTTACACTTGGTCGTGTAATAAATGCTTTAGTTGAGCACTCTGGTCATATCCCATATAGGTGCTTAAAATATTCATTTTTATAGAAGACAATATTATATGTATGAAACTTTTTACAGACCCTGAGAACATTTGTTGGTTTGTCAGGGAGAGCAAAATAACAAGGTTGTTGAGGGATTCATTGGGAGGGAAAACAAAGACATGCATTATTGCGACAATATCACCCTCCATTCACTCCATGGAAGAGACACTCAGCACTTTAGATTATGCTCATCGTGCCAAAAACATAAAAAATAAGCCAGAGGTCAGTTTTCTGGTCAATCAAACATTCTTAAAAGAATTTTAGTCCAAACGTGGTTAACTTTTCTTTTGCTGTTATTTAGATTAACCAGAAGATGATGAAATCTGCATTGATGAAGGACTTATATTCTGAAATTGAAAGGCTGAAGCAAGGTGTTGAACTGGTTTCTTCTTCTCTTTCTGCATGAATCTCTATCTTGGATGTTAGTTGCTTTAAATTATTTAAATGTTTTGATTACATAAATTTCCATTCTAATGCCAACAGAGGTGTACGCTGCAAGAGAGAAGAATGGTATCTACATACCAAGAGATAGATATCTCCAAGAGGAAGCAGAGAAAAAGGTTAGGCCCTGCTCACTGATCCATTGATTGGTTTGGATTATCATGTAATCTTTTCTTATGTGTGGTCAATATGTTTTTTCTTTATCTCTTAGGCAATGTCTGAAAAGATAGAACGGATGGAACTTGACTCAGAATCAAAAGACAAGGTTTGCTACTGATTAATTACTCAGCTAGAATCTAATTAATCATCCAGAACTCGTAACTCGTTACATTTTTGCCTACTGCATACAGCAACATATGGAGCTTCAGGAACTGTACAATTCTCAGCAGTTGTTGACCACCGAGTTGAGTGGCAAACTTGGCAAGACAGAGGTATATGGAGTTCAGACCCCTCCTAATTTCAGTAGCTATCTTTTGTTGTTCAACTCTTTCTCATGGATATTAGCTATAATTTTGTGTCTTCCAGAAAAAGCTTCAGGAAACTCAGCATACTTTGGCTGATCTCGAAGAGAAACATAGGCTGGCAATTACAACAATTAGAGAAAAGGAATTTCTGATAACAAACCTTCTAAAGTCTGGTAAGCCACAGAGACTCTTTTGATTAATCATCTGCAATTGCTTTCTGCTGAAATTGCATGTTTTTCCTATGGACCAGCTTTGGGAGGAATTTACTTTTACTGGGGTGGGTGGATAAAGCAAGGTTCAAGTGAAACAAACAATATTAGGGGTGCGGTGCAAGGTTTTAGTGATTCTTATAAACACTTTTGGGGGTGGGGATCATATTTCTCTTAAAGGAATTACCAAATTCATTGGTGGAGACACTATGGGTTCTTTGGAGTCGTTTTACCTTTTGTAATAGTTGTAGGAGATAGTTGTATGAGACCGTATGGGTTCTTTGGAGTCGTTTTACCTTTTGTAATAGTTGTATGAGATATTTAATCGGTATGTATTCCACCAGAAAAATCACTGGTTGCGCAGGCCTTTGAACTTCGAGCTGAGCTGGAACATGCTGCATCAGATGTCTCGAACTTGTTTGCAAAGATAGGTAGGTCAACATAAAGACCTGAAATCCGTAATGATTTTCTTTCTCAAAATAAAGGCTCTTGCACCCGCTATACTGATAATGGTTGATTTCAGAGCGCAAGGACAAAATAGAACATGGAAACAAAGTTCTCATCCAAAAGTTCCAATCCCAATTAACTCAACAACTTGAAGTGCTGCATAAGAGTGTTGCTTCCTCAGCCACACAACAAGAGCAACAACTCAAACACATGGAGGAAGACATGCAGTCCTTTGTGTCTACCAAGATTGAGGTAAACTTGACTTTGTATACCTGTTAAAGAAGACACTCTGCAATGTTTCTGGGAAAAGACTATACTTCTATATATGCTCCTACACAATTTATTGCTTTCATGATGTCATGTGCCCAAAGATTTAGGCATCCTTGACTTGTTAAATTTAGCAATTCGCCTTTTGCAATATTGCCTAGACAATGATGTGATTATCAACCTCCTACAGACCCTTTTAGAGAAATCTCAGAAGCGCTTCTGTATAACACATTCAAAACTATGTACTTAAGAGTCTTGCACTCATGTTGATCAGTAAATCAGTAAGAGTTTTGGTGTACTTTTCAGGCTATGGAGGAGCTTCGAGGTCTCCTAGACAATTTGAAAAGCAGGTTTGGTTCTGGTATCAAAGCTTTAGATGGTTTGGCCGGGGAGCTCGATGGCAATGCTCACTCAACTTTTGACCGTTTAAACACTGAAGTTTCTAACCATTCATCTGCTCTCCGAGAGGTATGCCCTCTTTTTATAATTCTCTGAGAAATCCCAGGTAGTATTTCTGCTTATCTCTATTTTTTGTTTTTGAAATGTAGTTTTTTGAGGAGATCGCCTTAGAGGCCAATACCTTGGTTAATGATCTTCAAAAGAGTCTTCACAGCCAGGAAGAGAAACTAATTGCATTTGCAGCACAACAACGTGAGGTATCAGTAGTTTCTATTTGTGAGCTCTTCCCTCTTCTCCCCTCAGTTGCCCTCTGTATATCCCTCTTTTTTCCTTCCCAAGTTTGTGTGATAAAGTTTGGATGCTTTTTATAGGCTCACTGCAGGACAATCACAACATCAAGGTCATTTTCTCAAATTACTGGCAACTTCTTTAAGACTTTGGATACACATGTCTCCCAATTGGGTGATATAGTTGAAGATGCACAGGCCGTCAGTGACCAGAAGTTTTCTGAACTAGAAAAGAAGTTTGAGGTAATGATGTCATCCATGAACATCTCTCATTTCATGAAGGTCAATATGATTGTTAGCCCCATTTTATACGGATATTCGCCTTTTACAGGAATGTGCTGCCAATGAGGAGAGGCAAATCTTGCAGAAAGTGGCAGAACTTCTTGAAGGATCAAACGCTAGGAAGAAAAAATTGGTATGGTCGCTTATTAGTCATATAAATGCATCATAATTTGCTTCACCAGTTGAAGAAAGGCACTCAGTTGCGGCTAAAATTTCCATTATCCCTAAAACTAGCAAAAAGATAGTAATTTCATTGATCGATGAATATGACAAAAATAGATGCACTTTCTTATAGTCGAGCTAACTTTGAAGACAACAATGATATAAATGTGTGACCTTCCTTTACCTTGCCTAGTTTATGTTTGAATTTTTTTTCTAGCGCTAGTACTCCCTATATAAGTGACAAGAAGAATGCATTGTGGATCTGGTTACTTTTTCTACTTTAGGCTGCGAAAGCTAATTGGATTTTTTACTTGGTTTGCTCTAGGTTCAAACTGCAATCAATGACCTCCGAGAAAGTGCTTACAACCGAACTAGCAAACTAAAACAAGAGATGTCAACCATGCAAGATTCAACTACTTCAGTCAAAGACGAATGGACCAATTATATGGAAAAGGCTGAATGCCATTATCTTGAGGATACTGCTTCTGTGGAAAAGGGAAAGAAAGAGATGGAGGGGGTGCTACAGAATTGGTATTGTCCTCGTAGCATATCTCATATCACTTCTGAAGAAAATTTATGTGTTCTTTTCGTCTGTGACTTTTTCTTGGCCTCTCTGCTTACTTGAATATGTACTATGCAGTCTGCAAAAGGCAAAATTGGGTTCTGAACAATGGACAAATGCTCAACGCTCTTTGATCAGTCTAGAGGAAAGAAATGTTGCGTTTATGGATAAAATTGTTAGGTTGGTTGATTCACTTGTTATTCAAGGCTTTTGTCTCTTATTTCCAATATTTCACCTGTTATTTACTGTGAGCTTTGTACATTTTTTAGTGAAGGAATGAATGCCACTGAAGCACTGCGTGCACAGTTTTTGTCTGGTGTGTCATCTACTCTTGAAGACACTGATGTTGCCAGCAAAAACCTACTCTGTTCCATTGACCGTACGTTATCAAGTTTTTTACACATATATTAATGACTTTTGCTGGCTGCTTGGTATCATCCAGTTAACTAAATTAAATTCTGCAGATTCTTTACAACTTGACCGTGATGCTTGTGGGAACCTTGATTCCATGATTGTACCTTCTTGTGGAGAGCTGAGAGAATTGAAGAGTGGACACCACCACAAGGTTGTTGAGATTACAGATCATGCAGGACAGTGTCTTTCACAAGAGTACATGGTAAGGACATCGCGTCATATGCTAGAAAATCTGTATTTGTTCTGTTTAAATGACATTATTCATGTACCTGCGACATTATATTCATGTACTTCTTTTCTCCAAATCTGTCACTTGTAATAGGTCGACGAACCATCTTGCTCTACACCAAAAAAGAGAGCTTTCAGTATACCAAGTGCTGGTTCGATTGAAGAGCTCAAAACTCCTTTCGAGGAGTTGTTGAAATCATTTTGGGATGGAAAATCACAGAAGCAAGCAAATGGAGATGTAAAACATATTGCAGATGACGCTCATTCATTAAGAGATTCAAGACTTCCTCTCACTACTATTAATTAGTACTATAGAAATTAGACATTATAGGATTATGGAAGAAAAGCTTGTACATAAGAATTCACCTACATGGACGAGTGAGGGATAGTAAGGGCCCTCCACCTCCAATTATAGTTGGCGGTTCGAGTCATCAAGGGAGCAAAGTGGAAGAAGCCATTGTTAGGCTTCTTGAGTAGGAATGTGGGTTACCATATCCAAGAAAGAAGAAAGGAAAAAAGGAAAGAAAATCTCCTACATGTAATTGATGTTAGTGTATCCTATTCTTTAAATTATTTGTAGTGATTGGGAAGAGTTTCATTTGTTTGACGTTCTTGTAGGAAAACAAAATTGGGAGATTCACGAGACAGACAAATTATAGTAAATTTGAGGTGTCTCTTTTGATGCGATAATAGTTTCTAATCTTCTTACATGGTAAGTTTCATATATCCTGAAATTGTTTCTAATTCCAATTTAGGAATTGGTTTGGAAGAGATTTTGGTCCATTTGGGACACACCTAGAATAGAGGTTTCAACTTATTTAATGCCATAGGATATCTGCTCACATAAAGTCACTAAAATGCACTTAACTTCACCACTTAAAAGTGCACTAAATTAACTAATAAAGCTAACTGAATCTACTTGTGTTACATTGAGATATCTTTAAGCTTTCGTGTACTGATATGAGTATGGCTGTATGAGCTGATACAAACTAGTTAGTCGCACGCAAATTTTCAGTGTTCAAATTCATCTCAAGCTTCGGAGTACAGTCAAAGTGAAATCCTATCTTCTTGCACAAACATATATAAAAAAAAAAGATCAAAAAGCAAAAACTGCTTCGAAATAAGATTCTTACAAACTTAATGTCAGACTGATAAATAGACCTTGATGTCATATCTAATATTCAAAGTTTGTCTTTGATTTGCTTTACCCCTAAATATTTAATATTTCATGTTATTAGCTACACATATTTTAGTCCAATCTTTATTTCCGCGTTAAAGAGTAGTAGTTATTTGTCTATACTCTATAGAGTTGTCAAAACAATTTTTTTTTCTTTCTTCTATAGAATTGTCAATACCACGTTTGAAGTTGAGATTATTTTTTATTAAGGAAAATTCCAAAACCCAAAAGCATAAAAGAGAAAAAGATTACCAAAAACAACAAAAAAATAACATGGTGGAGGACGACGTGCTTACAAGTAAGGATCACTAATGACTACTCGTTTCAATTAATAAAAGAATTCGAACCACGTCTAAAAGATTCCCTAGAATTTCTGTTCTAAGTAAAAATTGGAACATTGATAAAATATGAGCAAATTTAATCATATGATCTGTTTCTAGCTTGCCAGGAATGTGCCTACAATTAAAATATTGTATTCACATTAATGAATAATGAACAAATTGCAGTATCTTATTATAAAAATCCAGTCTTTCAGTGACTAAACTATAATCCAACTACTCCTTGGCTGTTTTAAAAAAAGATTCAATTAAAAGAAAATAAACACAAATAAGACTTTGTCTAATGAATAAAATATTTCATTTTTGGCATGCTGTTTTAGTGGGGGACACTATGGTTTTTTAAAAACATTGTATTTTTCAAACAACTGATTTAACGAACTCTTCTTTATTTTTCATCAAAATTTTGTGAAAAGCAGAGAAGAAGTAAGAGAATCACATAGTATGGTGCCCATTGACGATGGGGATTTATCTAGAGACAATTCAGTGAAATGGATTCTTGAAAATGCTGAAAAAGATAGTACGAGCGATGTCCATGAGAATAGAAATGGTGCAAATGGTTTACAAGAGCTTGCAAATCAAAAATCTTTCAAGAGAAATTTCAGCATTTCAAGACGAAGAAATGGCGTTGTACCAAGAATGGGGAGGATGGAATCAGGAGCTACTAGAGGGCTCAAGAGCTTGCGATTTCTTGACAGATCAACTACAGGTACTGAATTGTGTGACCATCTCATCTAAAAAGATAAAATGTTCGAGAGTAAGCATTTTTATTTACGTAACATGTCCACTTAGGATCTTTGATACCATATTGGATAGTGTGATGGTTCTTCTAAAAGTTTATTTACTTATATCTTCAATAACAGGGAAGGAGGGAGATGCCTGGCGAAGTGTGGAGAAACGATTCAATCAAAATGCAGTTAATGGGAGGATCTTCAGAGAGAAATTTGGGACTTGTATTGGTATTTTTGTCAAACTTGTATAGAAACAGGCATTTCATATAAACGAAAGTAGGATAACATTTCTATGTTTTGCATAATAGGAATGGGAGAAAGCAAGGAATTTGCTGGAGAGTTATTCGATACGTTGGCTAGGCGTAGGAAGATCAACACAGAAAATGGTATAACAATAGATGAAGTGAGAGGATTTTGGGAAGACATATCAACTCAATCTCTTGATGCAAGGCTTCATATTTTCTTTGACATGTAAGAGATTAAATCAATGGGAGATGAAAACTAAAATCCGTCTTTCCGGGTGACTAATGGTGGTGAATTTTCACAGGTGTGACAAGAATGGTGATGGGAAACTATCAGAGGAAGAGGTAAAGGAGGTGAGAAAACTTCCCTTGGAAAACTTTCTTCCTTCAATTTTCGCGTATCTATCTACTTAATATGTTTTTTTTTTCTGAAAAAGGTTCTAGTGATGAGTGCCTCGGCAAACAAATTGTCAAAATTCAAGCAACATGCACCGACATACGCAGCTTTAATCATGGAAGAGCTCGACCCTGATCATTTGGGATATATTGAGGTAAGGATGGGACTAAAAAGTTGTTGTCGTTTTACTGTTATTGATGGTTTGATTGTCTTGATCCCCGAAATAGTCATGCTTCTAGTTTCCATTGCAATCATCATATTAATGGATGAATCTCCTCGTGCTTTGCCATATGAACTTATTAGAAATGAATTTATGAAAATTCTTTTAGAGAAAGAGCGTCAATGCGTAAAATGGATGAATAGTTTCCTTGTATAATTTCTCATTTTCTACTTTAACAGATGTGGCAACTTGAAGCTCTTCTAAGAGGGATGGTGGGTTCAGAAGAAGGGGAAAAAACCCTGAAGAGATCACAAACACTAGCGAAAACCATGATCCCGAAAGAATACAGGACTCCAGTGAGCAAATTCTTTTACAAAACATCAGAAAAAGTACAAGAAAACTGGAAAAGAATATGGGTCCTAACATTGTGGTTGTGCATCAACATGGTACTTTTCACTTGGAAGTTCCAACAATTTAAAAGAAAATCAGCATTTCAGATCATGGGTTATTGCGTTTGCATCGCTAAAGGTGCAGGAGAGACTCTTAAGTTCAACATGGCTCTGGTTCTTTTTCCTGTATGCAGAAGAACTCTTACTAAGCTCAGAGAAACTTTCCTTGGTTCAATATTTCCCTTTGATGAAAATATCAATTTCCATAAGATAATTGCATTGGGAATTGCTGTCGCAACGTTTATTCACGCACTTTTCCATACCAGCTGCAATTTTGTGAAACTAACAACATGTCCACAGAGTAAATTTATGACATTTCTTGGAAGCAACTTCGACTACCACCAACCGAGTTACTTGGACCTGGTGGCGTCTATTCCAGGTGTAACAGGCATTCTGATGACACTTTTCATGCTTTTCACCTTCACATTGGCTACACATTCGTTCAGAAGGAACGTCATCAAATTGCCATGGCCGTTCCATCATTTAGCAGGATTTAATGCGTTTTGGTATGCACATCATCTTCTGGTCCTCGTCTACATCCTCTTGGTCCTCCATGGCTACTTCATATACCTTACAAAAGAATGGTACAAAAAGACGGTATGTATATATGTTCACTTGGATTTTGACATTTCCTAACTTTGCAGTTGAGAGAAGAAATCCAACTACTGCATAACTTGAAAAATGCACATATATCAATCATGCTGTTTCGATATGATTAAGGGCGTTTAGTTTGTTGACATTTAAGATCAATTTAATCAAACTAGTGATGATGATTGAGAAATCAGAAATATCTTTGTTATGCAGACATGGATGTACCTTGCAGTTCCGGTACTTGCATATGCTACGGAAAGAATTCTCATCGTCTACGAGCACAGCTACAATGTCAATATTATAAAGGTTTTAGCTTCGAACAAGCTTTATGTCAAATTCATAAGAACTTTCTGAATTTAGCTTTGATTTGATGCAAAATAAAAATTGCAGGCTGTCACATATACAGGGAATGTACTAGCATTATACATGAGTAAACCTCCAGGATTCAAGTATAAGAGTGGAATGTACCTTTTTGTTAAATGTCCTGATATATCAACCTTCGAATGGTAAATGAAGAAAGCTCAAACTATGCAATGATCATTTACAGATCTGGAAGTCTATTTGCGCTAAGGAACTTTATCAATTTTTACAGGCATCCATTCTCAATCACTTCAGCACCAGACGACAACTATCTAAGTGTTCATATACGTACATTGGGAGACTGGACTACAGAGCTAAAAACCAGATTTGAGAAGGTGATAAATTTGTTAAATTCGCGTTTCCAGATTACTTACATTTTCTATTCTATGAGTTCTACAAGTCTAATGAGCTAATACTAACAAAAATTCGACAAATTGGTGATCCATTCATATCACTAATCTTTTGAAACTCAAGTAGCCAGCTACTAAGACTCCCCTTCTTTCTTCTACTTATTTTTAGCTTTTTCTGATCTTAATAAGCTCTCCTTTAGCAGGCCTGTGAGCCTGATCAAGTAGCACAATCAAGGAAGGGAAGTCTTGTTAGAATGGAAACTAAAGCATATACAGATGTTGAACAGGCTCAATCCGAGTACGTTTCCATGTTGTTCTATGTCTACTGATTTTCAAGTTCATGAACCATGATAGAACTTATTATATTTACTCTTTATCTTTTCGATGCAGATTTCCGAAGATCATGATCAAAGGACCTTATGGTGCACCAGCTCAAAACTACAAGAAATATGATATCCTTCTACTAATTGGCTTGGGAATAGGAGCAACACCATTTATTAGCATTTTAAAGGACCTTCTTAACAATGAATCTCAATCTGTAAGTACCTAATCTCAAAACCATAATTTTGCTAACGATTTAAATTATATACACTGATGTATATATACTTTAACTCTTCTATATTATCCGTGTACAGAAGTTAAACTTTTTTTCTAATTAAGAACATAACGAAATCTAATTACTGCAGAATCAGCAAATTGGTGAATCATCAAGTAATAGGAGAGGTCCTCACAGAGCATATTTCTATTGGGTGACAAGAGAACAAGGATCATTTGATTGGTTCAAGGGTGTTATGGATGATATTGCTGAATATGACCATAATGTGAGTTGATTAATTTTTCAATAACATTAACTTAAATACATAGTATATAATTGGAAGTGATATATTACTTGTATTATACAGGAAATGATGGAAATGCACAACTATTTAACTAGTGTTTATGAAGAAGGAGATGCTAGATCTGCACTAATTGCAATGGTGCAATCACTACAACATGCTAAAAATGGAGTTGATGTTGTCTCCGACAGTCGGGTATATATCCTATTTGTTGCAATTTTATGAATTTTTACACTTAAATTTATGCTCTGCGTTGGAAGTATTACAGTTACGTCAGTATATTGATTGTAACACTTACAATGTAACAGATAAGAACACATTTTGCAAGACCAAATTGGAGAAAGGTATTCTCTAGGTTGGCAGCAGCCCATCCATCTTCTCGAATTGGTAAGCCCTTAATAATAAACAAATGTTCTAATTTTAGCTAATTTTTGGAGTTGAGTTACGCCCAATTATCATATATTTTTATATAATGATATATCAATTGCAGGGGTGTTTTACTGCGGAAGTCCTACTCTTACAAAACCACTTAGAAGGCTGTGTCAAGAATTTAGTTTAAATTCATCCACTCGTTTCAATTTCCACAAAGAAAATTTCTAGATATACAAGTTTCACTTATTGAGGCTTCACTGAGTTGTGAATTCTAATAATTTCCTGTATAAATTGTTGCAATTCTACTGTTGCTTGATATATACGGAGTATGTACTAAGAGAAATTTTTGGAAGTTGATAGAAATTTGGTTGTGATTGTTTTGCAACTACTCTCCTTGAACAACAGCTGACCTATATTATATTATATTATAAAATGACTTGATCATCTATAAATTAATCGATTTCACTCTCAAGATTTAACTTATTATATACACTGACTAGAATAAAAAAAAAAAAAAATAGATGTACCTAGCTCATTGAGTAAAATACTATCCAAGGGAGTGTGATTCTAGTAATTATTTTCTGATGTTTGATTTATAAAGGAAAAAATATTATCAAAGACATTTAGATACTATAATCTAGAAAGATTCTGTCACTTTGGATATAGGGCCATAAGACAACTATATGGGGAAATAAATGTAAAATTTGGACATAAACACGGCCTAAAAGTCAAAATTGGCTTAAACTTGATTTAGCGATTAATAAATCAATTTAGTGCCTGGCAGATAATTTTTTTATTCTTATATGCATTTCAATATTTATATTAAATTATACTAATTTATCATGTTAAATTATAAACTAAGATAAACGCATATTAATTAACTATGTTGTATACTAATATATAAAGACATGTTTCATGTATTTATTGGATTGGAATAAATATTGAATGCGATAAGTTATTATTGGGCCATACTTTCAAGTAATTTTAATCCCATAGTATAAGGAGCAAATTACATTTTGTCCCTATTTTTATCCAATTTATAAAAATCCCCTAAAATTGTTGTCATCCGGATAAATCTCATTCCTCTGTATACATCACATTTGATACATTAAACAACTACTTTGTTGAGATTAAAAATAAAATTAAATATAAAATTAAATGTCAGTTCTCCAAATCATGCAAATCTAATTGATGTCAATCTCTCCCAAATAACAGCTTCAAACAATCAAATTTCAAATTTTCTTCTCTCAAATCTCATCCAAATCGTAATAGATTAAACAAAAATGTCGACAATTTAATATAGTTATGTATTATATAAAAAAACTATGAATATGATATATGTTCATTTATTTAGAAAATAGTGTTGCATATACATGCATCTGATACATAACTATGTTATATACATAACAAAGTTATGTGCCATATACATAACTATTAATATGATACAAACAGATTTTGTAATAAAATATTAGTGTTTATGTATCAACAGTAATATTTGATAGTGTCTACAAATACATAGTCTTTTACTAGTTGAATAAGGTTGGGTGTATGTATCAGTAGTAAAAGATGACGAAATTTGTAATAGTTGTGTATCCAATACATAACTATGATCATGATACATACTAATTTGTGTTTCAATAAATTAGGGTTATGTACCAAACTAATATTTGAAATTGATATATTGTACATGATAAAATTGTAATATCATAAAGGTGAAACGAACGAATATTACATTAATTTAAGAATCAAAATCAAGTAGATACATTAAAAGATTTGTTGAAAGCAACAAAAAATCAACAATTTGATCTGCTAAAAGCAAAAAATAAATGGAAAAGGGTCTAAAATACCCCTTAACTATGCGAATTGATACAAAATTACTCTTCTTCTACCTTTCGGGCCTAAAATGCCCTTGCCGTCAACCTTTTGGCTCTACTTTATCCTCAACTTTAACAACCCTAACAATCTGGTTGGATCATTGTTACCCATTGTTTCATAATGTATTGTATTGTATTGTACTCTATTGCACTGTACTGTATGGTAGATACAATGTTTGGTTAGACTGTATTGTTTGTTGTTGTTTGATAACATTTTAATTGTTTGGTTTGATTGTATCGTACTGTATTGTAATTTATAAATTTACTAAAATATCCTTAATTATTCTAGGGTAGGAGGTTTGATTAGAATTAAATAATATAAGGTAAAGGATAAAATAGTATTTTGAAATATTAAGTAAAGATATAATTGGAAAAAGAAATTAAGTAACAATGGGAACACACCAAATCGGTTTTTTCCATAAAATAGGGGTTTTCATTGTTACGTAACAACGAAATTTAACAATACAATACAATACATTTTAAGTAGCAATCAAAACAAACGTTATAGGTATAATAACGATACAATACAATACAATGAATAACAATGATCCAAACAGAGTGTAAATGATAACTTCAATTAGCAAATTCATTAATGATGTGTCACTATTCTATTAGCTACCCCAACAATCTAATTAAAAAAACCATATACCCACCCAAAAGCCCCACCCGTAAACTTACCCAAATATTCTAACCCAACCTTCATTCCCAAACCTTTTAACCTAAAAAAAAACAATTAGCTCCAATCCAAAATTTTCTGTTCTTCCTCTATCAAAGCTCACATTAAAGCTGATGAGAAAGTGTCTTTTTCTATTCCTTTTTTGAATACCGAAATGCGCCTCCACCTGCAAATATACTGCCCAAATGGCGAGACAATTTTTTATAGTTTTAATAATTTACAGTATATTTGAGTTCTTGTGAGCTTTAATAGAGGAAGAAGAGAAGAGAAGAGATTTGGATTTGGAGCTTATTGATTTTTAGGTTAAAAGGTTTGGGATGAAGGTTGGGTTAGAATATTTGGGTAAGTTTATGAGTGGGGCTTTTGGGTGGGTATATGATTTTTTAAATTAGTTTAATTAATTGTTAGGGTAACCAATAGAATAATAACATGTTATTAATGAATTGGTTAATTGAGGTTATCATTTAGGCTGTTAAAGTTGAGGGCAAAATAGAGCCAAAAAAATTGATGTCGAGGGTATTTTAGGCTCGAAAAGTAGAAGAAGGGTAATTTTGCACCAATTCGCATAGTTAAGGGGGTATTTTAGGCCCTTTTTTGAAAAATAAAAGATGAAAAATCCTTCCACACTTTCTCCTTTGCTCTGTATCAACTCTTGTAGCTTTTTTCACTTTCAACAATGACGTCACCTATGGATCTCGCCCCAAAGCCCTTACCGGAGCCACCGACAATTCTTGATAAAATTATAATGTATCATAATGTTGAAACGACTGCATTATACATTAATTTAAGAAACAAAAACAACTAGATACATAAAAAATTGAACCCATATGTTTAGAAAAAGATGAGCAACAAAGATCGAAAAAAAAAGTCAACAATCTGATTTGCCAAAAGCAAAAAAAAAAGTCAACAATCTGATTTGCCAAAAGCAAAAAAAAATGATGAAGAAATCCTTCTACACTTTTTCTTTTTCTCTGTATCAACTTTCGTAGCTTTTTTTACTCTCAACAATGGTGTCACCTATGGATCTCGACCCAAAGCCCTTACCGGAGCCACCAACAACTCAACCTTTTCCCTTTTTTTGGGGCGTTTTATCCACAAGCGAGTTTGAAGTTGACGATGCATCCTTCTTCGACTAAATTTGTAGATGAAAAAGCTAAAACAAAATTTTAAAAAAATTGATACCCGATGAAGTGGAAAGAAAAAAAATGAATGAAGAAGAACTACCTCTTCAATAACTTGCAATTGATAAATCAGAAATAGAAAAAGATTTGAAATTCAAACTAGAGTGATGGAGATAATTGTTGATACCATAATTGATTTTAGACGTAAAAAAAAAGAAAAAAAATCTTAAATAAATTCAAAAATAGAGTTATTTTTCCTACTTTCAATTCCCAACTTTCATAGCATAAGTACTTACTTGCATACGGTATTCAGATCAAACAATTTAATTGTAGTAGTTAAAACTTAAAATGAAAATATATATCACTTAACATTATTAAATCATAGTTTTTATGAAAGACACACGTGCATTCATTTCTTTAATTTATAAATATAAATAAAAATAGTGAATATGAGTTAATATCAACTAAATTGTTTCATACTTACTTTTTACATTTTGACCAATTGGCTGTCGTTGAGTCTGGAGGTGCTTTGCTACTAGACAACCTCACTTGTCGATGAAATCTTTCTTTTATACTCTATTTAATTTATTTTACTTATCATATTCTTTTTGCACGTATTCTGAATAAAACTATTAAAATAGTAATTTTTATCTTACAATTTTTAATCTTAGTTTAATACTTCCTCCGGTCAACAATAAATAGAGTTAACCTTTAGTTTCGGTCTTATTTGTTTTGATCCAAAATTAAATACGTATCTATTTATATAATCAAAGAGGAATTAACTTTTATTTACCAAATTCTTCCTTATTTACGTATACTTTAAAAGTCTTTTATTTACACATGTTTTAAAGGGGTGTACCAAAAGCCAAAATATCACTTATTATATGGTTCGAAAATAACAACTATACTGGTCTACAATGGACGTTGCACATCCCTTACCAAGAAATAAATGAGGTGCATACTTTGTCATGATACATATATTAATTAATGTATAGCTTTTAATGCACTTGAAAAATGATTTAGAATCAGTAGTTAATGTTGAGAGTAAAATTGAAAAAAATATATTTTTCTCTTAATATGTTAAAATAGACAAGTAAAAATAAAAAAAATATTTTTAATATAGTAAACAAATAAATAAAAAGAACGAAATTGTATCGTTTGGATTATATTTTTAATTAGCACAATAATTGAAATGGACCGTGCCAGAGAAATTATTTCAAGTGTTCTCTCATTTAGAGAAATTGTTACTTAGGACCACATATTGGTTGATGAAATAAGTTGGTGTTTTTTTAAATGATATCACACAATCCTCTCTTTTATGGGTGTATCTTTTAGAGTTAACGTGAGCCCTACAAATAATATTTTTACATGATATCAGAATTAACTAATATCGGTCCCTTTGTTATGTTTGTCATGTTGGGCCGGTAATCATGCTTCAGGCGATGTTGAGTCTTGAGCATGCGAGGATCAGTGTTTTCAAAAACGTTTTTGGGGCGAGTTTGAAGGTGAGTTTTGGGGTGGGATGTACCAAAAACGCTTCGGGGCATAAATTAAAGACGTAGATCCATAAGGCGTAAGTTCTAAAATTTGAGGCGTAAGCATCGAGCATAAAAACGTAGGCCTGAGCGTTTTTAATTTATTTTTTTGAACCTTTTTTGCTTTAAATTATATTTTTTTATTATTGGTGTAATGATATTTCTCAAATAGTAATTATAATACTCTTTTTTTTCTTCATTATTGATTATTAATACTTATCAGTTATCTCAAATAAAAATCATAATATAATTTATATATATTATTGGTTATTTATAAAAATTATTTGTAAAATCATTGAAAGGTTTACTTTTGCTTATTTTATTTGTAATAAAACTATAAAATTGAATATATGTGTGACTACGCCCTGTAGATCCATGGGACTTACTACGCCCCTTGTCTTGGGCTTATGCTTTGCCCCGTACTGTATAAAACGCCTCGTCTCACGTCCCCGCCTTTTAAAACACTATAAGGGAGTGTTAATACTAGATCATTTGTGTAATTTTTTTTATACCGTCTTAAACAATAATGTTATATTTATTTTAGGAGAAAATCAAACCAATTAACCAAGCATACATATAAATATATGAACACGTACAAATATTAGAAAGTTAGAAGGCTAATTTAAGATGTTTCTAACTCACATAACATCACAAAAGCTGTCACACGTACAATACATGAATCAAATTGAAGTAGAGTCTTCAAATAATATATAGTACTAGCTACTAAATTATTAGCGATATATAAAGTAAATTCTAATCCTTGAAGCCAGTTGTTGTGACAGGGAAAAGTTGTAATGTTTTTAGAGGTCTGTTATTGTTGCAATGGACAATATTATTATTAGAAGAACCTTCTCGATCTGTCATCAACATCCAATCCATACCGTTGCTTCTCATCATCCCATTCTTCCATAGGTACTTCATCATTTGATGAGGTGATGCATTTGTTCCTTCAACCTACATAAAGGACCACAAAATTTAAAAAACATAAGATCACAATCATTAAAAGTACATCTTTTTTTCCTTCTTAAGCTTTGTGTCAAGTCTAATATCACTATATAAATTTGTACGGAGGGAGTAATTGTTAGGAATTAGGATGCGATAGTTTTAAGGGAGGAGGAAACTTGCACCTATTATTTATACCAAACCGCGTGGATTTACTATGATTAAGTGATAAACTGAGGCAAATCTATTTATAATACTCTCTTCGTCTCAATTTATATGTGACACTACTTCTTTTTACTCAATCACAAAAATATTGGGACGGGGAAGTATTACTTATTAATTGTTTCACGGGAATTCAGAAACTCTTGCTCAAACCTTGTATATGAATACATCCACTAATTAAATATTATAACTACGATAATCTCGTAAGAAGGGCCTAGAGCGGATGGGTGTACACAGTACTGCACACACGGATCTTATCCTACCTTTGTGGGGTAGAGAGGCTAGTTGTTCCGATAGACTCCCAACTCAAGAAAAATCACTAATTAAATATTTGTGCTTGAACTAAGTTAAACTATTAAGGTCACGATAGAATAAAATAAAAAATCATAAACTTCAAATTTGAAATCTATCTCGAGACATATACGTCATCCTCATAGTAGTATATTTAATTTTGCATGTACGTGCATGGACATCACAATCAAAACACTGAGACTATACATGCACGTGGTAGATCTCGAGTAGAGAAAGACACATTAATAATGTACCTGATGAAGAAATATTGTTGGAGAGTTAGGGTAAAGTTGACAATTCACAGGCCCAGAAGCATAAGAAGATGAAGAAGGAGGAGAAGGAGGTGGAGGAGGAATAGGGTTTTGCTTTTGTTGTTTTCTCATTTTTTGCCTGTCTCTAGCTTTGTGGTTTTGGAACCAATAAAACACATTCTTCCATTGTATCTTTCCATACATAGAAAGATGGGAAGTAATCATTTGTACTTGACATGAATTTGGATTTGTCAAACCTTTTTTGTACATATCTTGTAAAATCATAAGCTGTTGTGGAGTTGGTTTCCACCTAGCTCTAGCCATTTTTCTTCTTTTGTGTGTGTGTGTGTGACTAACAAAAAAGATTCTTGATGTTTCTCTTTTAAGGGTTTAATTCAAAGTAGTAAACTTGTGTCTAGTTTTATTGGGGGAGAGTATGTAGTATAGTACTATAAATAGATAAGAAGGGTAGACGTCAAGTGGAGTGAAATAAGTAGTCATGCTGGTGTCATACAATGATAGAGGACAGGACGGAGCTAGCCCCTTGTACGCGGGTTTAGTTGAATTCAGTAGATTTTGTTCAAACAGTGTATTTATATTTAATAAATTCATTATATATATATATATATTAATCTTAGAATCCAGTTGTTATCGTTGGTTAAAGTCATCGTTATAAAAATTTAGAACTCATAAAATTAAAATCCTGATTTTGCCTCAGATAAAAAGGAGAGTAAGTTGGGGCAAGTCATTTAATTAGGTTGGTTGTTCATTTCTATGCATTATATTACTGGAACGAATCAGGCAAAATCTTAATTACAGTGTGGACCTAAGATCCATTTCTTATCATTTGACCTCTTTGGATTGGTAAGCATCATTAGACATTAGATAGAGGAGATATTATTTGGTACGGATTTTTCTTTGTTCACGGGATTAATAAATTATGAGAGAATTGCATATAAGTATAACTAACACACATAGTTTGTGATAGAATGGTTTAGTTTTAATTTAGAAAATTTACATGATGTAATAAATATGTGTTATAGTATATTATATAGTATAACTACATTTCATTTTTTTAAAACATCCTTTCTTTCTCTCTTTTTCAGTCTTGCTTGCCTCTCTCTTTTCTTCCCCTCCCCCACAAACTGTATATATTTATTCATAAGTATGGTTTGTATCATAATTATGAATATTAGTTATAGTTTGCTTAATTACAATGCATAGCAACGATTTTAAAGAGAAGAAAAGCAAGCAACAGTTTGAAAAGAGAAAGGAGAGACGCTAGATGCAGAAAGGAGAGATGCTAGATGCAGACTGTATCATAGATATAACCTGATATAAGATTGTAGCTCAAATACATAGATACACATATTAGCTTGAAAACAAAAATATAAATACACTTATACACATACATATCAATCATCAATCAAACACAAATACATAAATACATATACTAACTTTGAAACTGAAATATAGACACACAGCTACACATATGTATCAATTATCAACGGAACACAAATACACAGATATACATGTGTATATGATACACAAAACTCAAGAATAATCGGAGAAAAAGAAAAGATTCAAAAACAGATATACATGTTTTTCATCTATAGAATATACATTTGATACTCTCTTTACCTTACCATGAATAAATTTTTCAAAAGAAAGAAGATTAAATAGATGTATCAATTATCTACTTTCTAGCGATACAAACACATTCATATTCCCTAAACTTGACGATTGTGAAATTTGTGGTTTATTATAAAAAAAAATATATTATTGCAAGTCCCCAAATTAAATCTAGACTTTGTGTGAGATGTTGGTGAAAGTCGGATTTCACATTCTTTTATTTACAATTTTGAGTCTGTTTTGATTTGGGAAGACAAAAGCAAGAAGATTTAATGACAACTTCAAAGAGGGAGAGAAAGACGTGACAGAGAGAGGGAATGGGGCATCCAGAGAGGAGAGATGCAAGCGAGAAAGGGAGAAACATATTTGTTACTTCCTAAGTTTAAAAAAGAATGAGTTAGTTTGACTTGGTACAAAGTTTAAGAAAATAAAGAATATTTTTCAATTTTGTCGTCATAAATTAAAGTTACGTCAAATGTACCATAATATCATTCAATCTTGTGGTCTTAAACATGCCACGTGGAAAAATTGAAATTAAAGTGTTGCCAAAATAAAAAGGGGGTCATTTTTTTTAAACAGACTAAAAAGGAAAGTAAATAATATTTTAATATAAATCACTAAAAATAATTATGTTAGATTAATATCTTAAAACTATAATTATACTAGTAAAATAATGTTTGCTTAGTTAATTATTTTTTTCTGATAAATCCTTCCAGTTCCAAAGCGAAAAAAAAGAAGAAGGTGTAGCTTATATAAAGTCTAATTTTAATAAATATAGCTACGTATTTTTATTGAGAAAATAGTCAAATGTCTCCTCAATCTATTATCGAAATTTTAATTACACACTTATACTTTACGGGGTTTGTATTATCTCTTTGGACTATTTTAAAATGAAATTAAGTTCACCCTAAAATGCTATATCCAGTTTTAATGTGTGAAGTGAAACACACGCACCCACACATGTGTAACAAGTGTATTTTCGATTTAAATCTATTTTTTATTTACTTTCTTTCTCATTCTTCTTCTTTTCATTACCCTTCATTATTTTTTCACCATTAAAACAATATCAAACCTTCTTCTAGTGATAGCTAAAAATGCAAAAGAGGATCAGATTTTTGAAAACTCTTATCAAAAATCTTTTTCTAATGATAATTTGAACAAAATGATTAATAGGTATTGTTGGAAAGACAAATTGATCAAATGGATTAAGAAAAAAATCAACATTTTTATTGAAGATGAACAAGGAATTGAATTTATTTTATTTCTTTCTCTGATTGTAAATTATGTGTAAATAAAGTTATTGATCTAATGTTTGTTTTTGGGAAATTCGGAAGATTGATTTGTTTATATGAAAAGTGAGGTAAATTATAAAGAAAATTGAAAAAAAGAAGAGATTAAAAGGTTGCCGATAAATTCATCTTTTTAGTTCTTTGGCTTCCTCTTCTCCGTCGATTATCTCCTCTCCGTTACCGGCAGGCACCATCAATCCGTTGGAGATGAAAGTGTTAAGATTGTTGTTTCTTCTTCACCATGGAAGTGGGTGAAAGGAAAGTAAGTATCTCCATTAAAGGGGAGGCAATTTTACTTTTAAGAAATAAATAAATAGAAAAATATATATATATTATTTAATTATAACAGAAATATAATAAACTTTTTACATGTTTAAATGCATTTTCTGTGCCAACTTAGCACTTAAGGGGTTATTTATTCCACTTCAAAATAGTCTAGGGTAGGGTTGTAATAGGACCCCGTGAAGTATAATTATATAGTTGAAAATTCACAAATAGATTGGGCACTCATTTGGCTATTTTCTCTACTTTTATTCGAAGTTTAGTCATCTAACATTTTGAGATGCTAACTTATTAATTCTTTATTTTTAAATAGTAATATTTTTAGTAAAAAATATAGTGAATTCATTTAATTTATCCTTGATGAAATGTAATTTACTCCTAATACGTACCTTCAAAATAAAACTTAAATTAGTTTAATCAATTATCCTACGTCCATTATTTGAAACCAAACTCAATTTTCAACAAAGCTCAATATTAATGTTTATTGTGAACTTTTACCTACAGTCGACATTTAGTAATTATTGGAGTACTTCAGCTAATTATTGTTGAGCCAATAATTCTTTCACTTGTGAAATTCAGTACCTATCCAATCACACCTAATCTGGTACTATTTTGTTCAATTTTTACATAGCATATTTTGCATCAAGCCGCCCTTTTGGCAGCCATAGGCGGCTGGCTCATTAAAGTAAATAGAGGGAAAAAACTAGGGCGTGTGATAAAAATCAATTCAATCTATGCCATTCGTTTAAATAATTTGTCCGTTTATTAGTCCAATTCATTTTTTTTTATGACAAGGGAAACCCGCAATCGCTACCTTTTGGGTGCGCACAAGCCACAAGGTAAAACCCCCGCTCCTATGCAATAGCTCACAAACCACATGGGAGAAGTAACCCACACTAGGCAATTCCAGTGCGATGAGCTCGACCAGAAGGCAAACCCCTTGCTTTTGCTGGCAAGGGATTTCGAACTTGAGACCTCTAGCATGAAAGTCCCAAGCCCAAATCACTGAGTCACCCCGAAGGATATTAGTCCAACAAAAATTGAACTCATATGTATGTAGTTCAAATTCTTATGAGAAATCTCATCAAAATATATTTTTAAAATGACTTTTAATTTATTTGATGTGTTTTACCTAAGTCATAAAAAAGAAAAAATAGCAATTTTGTTGGATACTAAAAACTTATAAAAGAGTAACTTGGAATTATAGTAACAATATAACTGAATCACCAACAAGGGTTATGGTGGATCAATAAATATCCTTTCATTCTTAATTAAAGATCTTAGATTCGAATCCCCATGAAGACAGAGTCGGACTCTAATGTGGATACCAAACACTGGATAGAAATTTCAAACTATAGGAAGAATTAGTGCATATGATCGAAATGCTTGTGTAATTAGATAATTTTTAAATAACCTTTGAATATTTGACCCGTGCAAATTCAATCAACTCCTCTCATTTGACACCACAGAGAAAATACACGTACTGTATCTCATCAATAGCTGGCTTTCAGTACGCTATGCACTCAATTGGATTCAGTTACCGTACAACATGTATTGAATTTCACACCTCTTAACTACTTAGTAAATAATACATTCGTTTATTATTGTTTCATCAGAAATGTAGGTATAAACATAAATCCTAGGTGCAACAACTCTTTGTCTAACTACCTAATTAATCATTGAGCTTATTCAATCACACCTAAGCTGGAGTTTTTATTCCTTTCTCATTCAAGTCAAAATGCTAAAACTAGACATATTGTACTAAGTTTGACCAAATTATTTTAATGTTGAAAAATTAAAAGTATTTTTATTGTTAAAAGTAGTAACAAATTTACATTTAGCTAATTAATTAATTTTTTTAAAAAAACTAATTTTAGTACTTAAACTACTTTTGAGGAAATCATTTTTTTCAACTTATGAAAAACAAATTAGATCTGCCAGTTTTTATAAACAGTTATAATTGTCCTAAAATAAGCATGTTTTAAAGAAAAGTAAATACTTTTCTTTGTAAGCTCTCGATACTCAAGTTATACTCACCAATGCTGGTGAGGATTAGACATTAATCCCTAACTTGTATATATAACAACTTATAAGGAGTCACATTCTAAGATAATATTAGTAAATAAAAAAAAATTGACTTCTCAGAAGCTTGACCAAACAAGACCTGTAATTTTTTACGCGTTTCATTATTCTAAATTCTATAAGTTTTCAGTTAGGTATAAGTCTTTAAACCCAGCATTACTTCAAATATAGTCCATGGACCATATTTTTAATTACCTTGTTTATGGATTTGGGCAGTAAGCCTTATTTTTGTCTTTACTTTCCAAATATATAAAAGACCAAAATTCTATTAAAAAATAGGTCAAATCCATCGCTGGCATTCTAAACTTGGCACAATCTTTCACTTAGACACCTCAATTGAAGGATGTTCACTTTAGACACCTCATATAGAATTTCGTTATGTCATTTTGACACTTTTTTTCAATAAGCAAAAATATATAATGTGTGTGCGTTACACTCGCTAGTGACCTGTAAAGTGTCCAATAAAATAAGGACATTTGTCATTTTCCCCCAAAATAATTCTTAAACAATGAATTTTGGTCTAACCAAAAAGATAACAAGTGAATTGATGACACGTGGCATTTTTCCCAAATAATTACAAAAGGAAAACTTAATCACTTCTAAAAAGAAGTGTTTTGCAGAATACCAAACCACCCCTGACCCCTATCACCCCCCCCCCCTGCCCGCCAACACCAATTGCCTTCTCCACGAAAATCAAATCCACCCCTACCCCATTCGTCTTCTCCGCCATATCCGAGCTTTCTCTATTTTTTAAAGATTCAAAATATATTAAATCCTCTTCCCTATAAAATAGGTATTCGATGGAATTTGAATGATTTGAGTGAAAAATAATTCCTATTCTATATCTGTAGTGGAGTAAAAACAGAAAATTGAGGAAATTAGGACCAAACAAAATGAAGAAATTTATCTTCAATATCATCATTGGAAACTTAAGTGCAGGTGCCGTTTCCCATGGAGAGTTAGAGACTAATTAGAGCATAAAATACATAATGGAATCTAAGAAAGAGATAAAAAAGAATTTTTGAGAATTAGATCTAACAGGAATCTGAGGGTTAAACTATCAAGCAACAAAATTGTTTGTATTAATTTCAATCATGATTTTGAACCACATAATTTAAACGGGTCCTGATTTAAAAACAAATAATAAACTAATTTGACTATTAAATTTAAATCAGTGAGATATATATTTAACTCTAAAATTTCTGTCAACACTTTTCACCAAAGAAGGAGTTTAAATTTATGAAATGGTAGTTGAAAATAGGACAAGACAAAAAAAAAAAAAAGGCTAAATAAAGCTCTGACGCACTGGTAGTGAGTGTTATACACTCATTATGCCATGTCAGCGAAAAGTGTCAAAATGACACAACGAACTCCTACTTAAAATATTCAAAATAAACAAAGCTTACTTGAGGTGTCTAAGTAAAAGTTAGTGCCAAGTTTAAGGGGCTGCCAATGGTTTCACCCTAAAAAATATATGTCCATGGACCATGAATTATTATCTATAGCATAAGTGGATAATTAATATTTCTTGAAGTTAGATTTTTATTTTATTTTTTTGTAAAGGAAAATGATGTCGACAAATGGCAGATGCATTTATTAATAATAGAGTACATGAGTAATAGATGGCAAAAAAAGGAAAAGGCAAGAGGTCATCGTACTGAAGTGGAGCGTCATCACGATGGCATGCAATCCATAAATTCAGGAACTTTTTATTTATTTGTTCAATTTTATTGAAAATAAATAATTTAGTTTTATTTATATAATTTGAAAAATTAATAAATAATATATTACTTGATTTCTAATTTAATCTTAATAGTTCAGTTGGTTTGCTATTTAAACTCCCGCCTTGTTTAGTGAGGGTTCGATTCTTCACATTGTAATTCCCCCTTCATTTTTGTTACCTTTTACCTCAATTTTTTTTTTTGAAAAAAAAACTTATTAATTATCTATGATAATTTTTAAAGCATTAAATTTATTATATATCAAAGAGTGATGAAGTAAAAATAAACAAAGAGGGTACAAAATTTTATGATTTAAAGTAAGTTATATAGAATAATGTTGTTATGAAATAATTTATAATTAAGAGTAAAATATTAAATGAGAAATTTAAAGTTAAATTATTTTTAAATATAAAAAAATATTAATACTCTCTTCGTCCCAATTTATGTGGCACTTTTCAGATTTCGAGATTCAAATAAGTCTATTTTTTACAGTAAATTTTCATATATCTTTTAATTATTTTGAATTGTCAATTATTATGACTTGTACTTTTTACATAATTTACAAATATATAAATTTCATTTCAAAAAAATTGAAGATTCTACCGTAAATTTTCGGTCAAACTTAAACTATTTGACTCTCGAAAAATGAAAAGTGCCACATAAATTGAGTCAGAGGGAGTATTATTTTGGACTGACTAAAAAAATAATCATATAATTGAAAATGAGAGAGTTGTTTCAAACCAGATGATCAATGTTCTTGATTGGGTTGGAAGAGAATTTTAACCAAGTAAGGAGGTGGTACAGTTGAGTTCTACGTATGAAATTTTTTTAGTAGGAAGTGTTTAACTGGGCATTACGCGATATAAATCTTTATTAGTCAAATTTTAATACGAATAGTTTACACCAGATGAAGAAAATGATCAATCTCATAAGATATTCTTATTTATTTCATTCGGCACGTTTAATCCTTAAATGCCATAAAGTTGGTTTGAAATGTGAATGGCTGTGCATATACATGAAAGATATGTAATTTGATTTTCCAACAAATTAATTACTGTAGCAGCACACGGTATAGTCTATCTTTCATGATTGATTTAATGCTAGGCAAGGGAGACACATAATTGAAGGATTTGTACGATTAGTGAGGTGAAAAATGAATGCTTTTGAGCAGTAGCCAATAATTTGTGATGGACATACATCATCAAATTAATATATATTCACTTACGAATTAAATACGACACTTCCACGTACTTGTGACTTTAAATTTTGTATAGTTCAAAAAGAAATAAGTTTCTTAAAAATGAGTAAACTGACACTTTTCCAGTGAATTAAGAAAAAATAAGTGTCAAAAAGTAACATTCCACATATTTGATTGTATCCTCCCTGTTTCAATATACCATTTCTTCTGATCACGTAGCCCCATTTCCACAATCCTACACTTCTTGGCAAATTCAAAAAAATTTTCTAAAACAGTTTGGATAATAAAAATATAGTGTTTTGTACTTGGGATTTAAAGATAAATTTTTAATCTCTGATAGTATCTCGTCTTATATAAGGAAATTCATAATCTCTTTCTCTCTCTCTCTCTCTCTATATATATATATATAAATGGTCCTAGCTAATATACAGGAAACTCCGTCTTAATGATTTCTGATGTATCTTTATGTAAAATTAACTACCCAATGTCCTTGTATCTCGTTGGAGAATATTATCACCCCATTTAAAAAATTAAATTGCTAAATGCCAATAGTCATGGTATTATAGTAAAAAGAAAAAAGAAAAAAATTGGTATTATAGTAAAATTTGCTCTTTATTTATTATTATTTTTTAAAAAAATGGTAGTCAAAACAAGTAAAACTAACTAGAGAGAGTATAATTTTTTATATATATTAATATGATGGAAATTTATATATTAAAAATTGATACAAATAAAGCTAAACGTAATTAATAAGTATTTTGGAATCAACGGAGTATTAAAAAGGGAAAATTATGTGGTTAAGCAAATCTATACTATCTAATTAGTCACAATAGCTATAATTTGCGATAATTACTACTTGCGACTAATATTAAATATTAATTATGTGGTTTGGATTCGAGTTTGTATAATTAGTCATGTTTCTATAATTCGCCACATTTGTATAATTCACAACTACAATTCTTCGTTTGATTTGTATTTGTATATGACAATGATTTCCTTTGATTTTTCAGTTTTATCATCAAATACATTCAATCTTTTTTGTATAACTTTGAAAGATTGTATAACCGTGTAGTTTTCAAATTTTGTATAATATAATTTTTATAATGTAATTTGTATAATATAATTTGTAAAACTATTTAAAGTTCAAATGTTTATGTTTGTATAAATTCGTTATATCGAGTTTTATCATATTTGTATAATTCTGGAATTTGTATTACTCAATTATACAAATACATGCAAATTATACAAACGTACCCACGAATTATACAAACGGGATGTGAATTATTCAAATTATTACCTCTCTCGCTTGACTCTCTCCTCCCTCTCCCATTTTCACTCGCCTCTCTTCTCCCCTAACATGTAGCTACGAATCGTAATTAACAAACTATATCGAGTTTTATCATATTTGTATAATTCTGAAATTTGTATTACTCAATTATATAAATACACGCAAATTATACAAACGTACCAGCGAATTATACAAACAAGATGTGAATTATTCAAATTATTGCCTCTCTCGCTCGCCTCTCTCCTCCCTCTCCCATTTTCGCTCGCCTCTCTCCTCCCCTAACATGTAGCTACGAATCGTAATTAGCAAACTATAACTATAAAGTCTAATTAAGTTATTTTGAGTGGCTATATGCGAAAATTTGTCAATTAAAAAGGCATAGCATTTTGTCCATATAGACATTGAAATAACAATTTGCGAGTTAACAATAATTAGAGTCGTAAAATTATTTTTTGTAATACTAGCTTTATTAAATTTATAGCCTATTTGGCATTGATGTTGGGAGGCCAAAAACACTTATTTTGAGGGGAGAAAAAACTTTTTTTTGAATTTTTTTTACATTTGACAAATCAATAAAAAATTGTTTTTAAATAAAAGTATAAGCAATTTCCCTAGGAAAGAGCTAAAAAAATTTACTTCTAAAAAAAAAAAAGCACATAAATTTATTTTTTTCAATACTAAAATATCTCTTTCTTAGTTATGTACATATTTACCAGTATATCCCTTATTAATTAATTAACATATTTCATTAGTTTTGTTAAGTTTTCTTTAAGAATTTTTGTTTTTTTATTTTTATATAATAATTTTTTTTTAATTTTACATTTATATATTATTGTTTAATATTTTTATATTATTTACATATCTTTTTTCAGAATTAGCATAAAAGGTAACACAAATATTTTGCAAGATTAGAATAAAAAAATAACAATTAAAGATTTTAACATCCCATAAAAAGTATAATATTAATTGAAAATTTGAATATGCACATTTTAATTTAACAAAAATAAAAATTAAATTAAATTTTTTTACCATAGATATTAAAATAGTTTCACTCTATAATATTATCTTAATATTAAGTACATTTTATTAATACTTATTTTTTTTGTAATTTGATTCTTAAAAGTATTTTTTTGAAAAATATTAGTCAAATACAATTTACTTATCAAAAATAATTTTCAAATGAATCAGCCAAAAACTAAATTATTTTTTTCAAGAAAGCACATTCCTAAAAAATTATTTTAAAAAATGATTCTTAAAATAAGCAATTTTGAACCGCAACGCCAAACAAACTCTTAATTAGCCATAATATATATATACTGTACAAATAAAGTCAACTTGTTTAGTAAAAGAAAATTTTAATTTTATTATTTCTGTGACAAGAAATAATACTCCCTCTCTTTCTAATTATTTGTCCACTTTTGAATTGACATTCTTATTAAAAAAATAATGATTGACCTAGTGAGTTTACCATTTTAGTCGTATTAATTATGAAATGGATAAATTAAAAAAATAAAATTTTCAAAAAGTTCTAGTTTTTAAAGTAATTAATGAGGATATAATAGATAATTTATTTTTTCATTTTTTAAAATAGACAAATAGAAAAAGAAAAGTGAACAAGTAATTAAGAACAGAGAGTATTCAATATTCTAGATGATAGAATTTTGTCCTATTCTTGTTTTCTTTTAAAAAATGGCCAACATGTACCAGCATGGCATTACTTGTAGGGTGGGCATTGATGATGTTACTTTATACCAGTATGACGTTTTCATGACGTTGCTGTTATAGACTTGATTATGATGGATGATACATCTTTTTCATGAAAAAGAAATATGGAACGGAGGTTTTATTTACTTGGTATGGTGTTCGAAAAGTAAAAAAAATATTGAAATTTATAATCTAAAACAAATTTTAGATATTTGTGTGATGGTAAATCATTTCATCAAGGGTAAAAGAGAAATTTCAAAGTTAAATTGTTCTAGCTATAATTAAACGACATTCTTTTTGAGACGGAATAAAAAGGAAAGGTACCACATAGTGTAAGTACTTTATCCATTTCATTTTATGTGACGATCTTTGACTTGATATGATATTTAAAAAATATATCAAAAAATTAAAATATGTGATTTAAAATAATTTTTATATATTTGTGTGTTTATGTATTATTTCATTAAGATTAAAATAAAAAATTTAAAATTAAATTATTACTAATTATAGTAATATAATATTTTTTTTAAATGGATAAAATGAGAAAATATGTCACATACAATGTAACGAACAAGTATAATAATCACCAACAATGATTGTGATGGAGTGGTAAGTACTCCTTCATTCTTAACCAAGAGGTTTCGGGTTTGAGCCCCTTTGGGTAAAGAGTCAATCGCCTTTGTTGGAACTTCCCGGCGTGAATCCAAATTAAATCGAGCTCGCCTTTGTTGGGACTTTCCGGCGCAATTCCAAATTTAATCAAGCTCCAATATGTGGGTATCGAACACTGAATGAAAAACAAAAATAAAGTATAACAATCAAGTCACAATAGACTAAACACTAGACACTAGTACAAGTTATTAGGTGCGCTAATTAATTCCTTTTTTCCTGCTATTCAAGTCATCTAGTGGATTAACTTATTTTTCCTCTTTCATTTCGAAAAGTCATTTTTTTTTATGAAACTTGTTTTAGTAGAAAAAATAGTTTTAAAAATATTTTGATCAACAGAACATAAAAATATTGAAAAACATTTTTCTGATAGTTCAAAATACACCCTTATCTTGAAACATAATTGAAAATAAATTTGATCGAACGAAAATATACCTAGCTAAAATACAGTAAATTAAAGGTCAAGAAATCTTCCTGAAGTTTGACATTTATGATTAGTTCAAACTCAGAAAATAGAAAAAATGAAACTTTCATGGAGAATGAACTGTCACATTCTTCAGACCTTATTATTATAAGAAAACGCTGGAGTTTACACTCTGAAAATTCGAAACTTCATAAAATTATTAATTATATTGTAAGTCATAAATTTTTCCCAACGGCCAACCGCAAACTATAGATGTTTTGTAAAACTCATTTTTTTACGGAGAAAGATGATGTAAATATAGATTTGCCTTTATTGGCTCGAGTGATTAATATTCTTAAGTGTGTGTATATATATATATATATATTATAAAATAAGGGAGCATATCTATTATTTTTCTTTTATAGTTTTCATATAAATTTTTTTTAAAAAATTCTAATTAATGTTTTAATGTCTTTATAAAGTCTTCACATGTTTTTGATAATTTTAATGAATTTTATGAACTTTTTATATGCCACTAAAAATGATGATACCCATAAAACATTCTTTTTTCAATCAAAAAAAGCACACTCATACATATTTTAAGTATTTCTTTTATGAGATGAAACTGTTATTAAATCTATTTTAAATTATAATTTTGTTTAAGAATTATGGTAGATCATGGCATTTAATTTTTATCGTAATATAGGCTTAGCTATTGAATTATAATTTTCTTATTAATACTATTTATAATTTTTTATTTACTATCTTAAATTTTTATTTGTCAATTAAAGGTAAAGTTATTTTTCTTCTCCTATATATGCACTTTGTATCGTAATTCGTACATGTTGGGAAATATAAGTTATTAGTAAAGCTTTTTAACCTCTTAAATTTTCAGTAACTTTTTTGTACTTGAATTTTTTTATAAGTCTTTCAAGAGTGTCAAATTAATATTAAAAAAAATAAATAGAAAAAAGTAAATTTATAAATTTTAAATATTGATTTGAAGTCGGATTAACACTGGTCAAATGAGAGTAAATATTAATAAGGCGAAATAATGGTTGGGCCGACAAAAATGGTTTGTGTACGTATCCTTTATTTTCATAATAGTAATAGAGAAGAGGAGATTATTGCATTGAAGGCTTATCACAGTTAGACAGAAAGACAGTCCATATTAAATCGCTGGGCCATTAAGGTCGTTTCTAGAATAATAAAAAACAAAAATTAACTCAAAAGATGATCATATTGTCTACCACATAATTTTATGCAGAGATATTTAGGACCCATTGCCATGAATATTTTTTTTATTTTATTACTTTATCTGAAAATCAACGTGTTAAAATTATAACCAAATATAACTTGATATTCAACACACTCCACCTGCATATATAGTTCCATTTCCTACATCCCTACACCTCTACCCCATTAGCACATGATATTGTATTTTCTTAGATTATATAAAAAGAGAAATAAAAATATTTTTTGAGATAATATCTTGTACTTACGAATATAAAAAAATAGGTTTAAGTTATTTGCGAGCACTTAAAGTTATCCGCATAATTCACTTATTAGACATTTCAACTTATCCTTGTGTCAATTGAACACTTTATTTGTTCAAAAGTCATTTCTATTAGACATAAAATGCTGACATGACAAAAAATGTGAATAAGGGGGACATAGTGAATGTAACCACTCCTTTGGTTGGGGGCTGTGACTCCCCTATCCTTTCAATTTTTTGATTCTCGGATCTTTTTTATTATCACCGTTGAAATATTTTTGTTGACAACTTGATCAGGACAGTTCACAATTTCTTTGCTGAAGGTGCTGTTAAGCCCTAAGTTTGAATTCCAAATTCATTTCCCTTATTCTGAAAGTATAAAGTCCTTCTTTCACATTCACTTTTTTTGAACACGTAAAGTTATTAAAAATAATATTTTTCTTTTTTTTTCCTTTAACTTAATTATGCACCTAAGCTAATAAAAAAAAAGAAAATTAATTAACAAAAAAAAATGGAGGAACAGTCTTCTTCTTCCCCATTCATGCAACTATTTTTCTACCATTTTTATCATCTTTATTACATGCACACGAACACCACCCCCACGGTCCCCACCCCCTCCACCTCTCTCTTTCTCTCACACTCTACTGTTCTTCTTAATTCTTATGTTTTTCCTTCTTTTTTCTTGTTATGTTGATTTACGTCTCAAATATCTCGACGAAGCTCTAATTATTACTATGAAAAAAATATGAATTGATTCTTTTTGTTAAAAGTTTGTTAAGTATTATTTTTTCCAATTCTAATAAATATGGATAGAAGATCAAGGCAATGAGTTGATGCTATCGAAATGAAAGAGAATAAGTATTTAGCTTGAGTGGACAACAATGGTGTATTATTATACTGCCGATGCCAATGGAAGAGAAGAAAAAGGTGGAGCGATGGTTTACTGGGGCGTGGTTGTTAATTAAAAAAAAAAACTTTTTAATTTCTTAAAATACTTTTAGAATTATTTAAATAGAGCTTTTAAGAAAATTAAATATAATGCCACATGTTATCGTTTTATTGGTAAATTGATTAGGTATTCACGTTTAAGATACACACATTTTTATTTTTCAACTTATTGTCAGTTTATGTCAAATAGGTATAAACTTCTTAAGGTTAAAGTGTTCAATTGGTACAAGTCTAGACCAAAGAGTCTAAATGAAATATGCGAACAACTTTAAGAGGCCACATATGACTTAAGCCAAAATAAATACTAGTTAGCTAATTTTTTCCAAAAAAAAGTATTTTTATAAAAGAGATTTTCCTTCGTATATTAGTGACTTAGAAACTATTTTAAAGTTTTAAAGTGAAAAACCCTTATCCTCCAATCGAGCAACCACTCTTGTCTTGCTGAGGATAGCTACACTTACTAACTTAACATCATCCAATCGACTGAAATTGAAAAGAAATCTAACTCAATCTCAAAAGTTGGAAATCCAAAATATATAAAGGGATCCTTCATTCGTACTATTACTTTATTGATATGGGACTTTTGGACGACAGTTTTTGAGCTCATATACATCATAATTACAGTTTGGTGACTTTATTATTTACGAGTTTGATGTGAACCAGCCAGTCTAAGACTGAGCATCTTGATGTCATTGAACAAACATGATCATGCAAGATTTGACATCTGACAAAAATGATAAATAATTTAATAAATATGAGTAGAATGAAGATACAATTGAACCTCAGTCACTCAGTATTATAATCCCAGCATTTCTCTGTATTCAATTAGATTTTCTTTACAAATAATTTTTTATGTTATATTGGAATATCTTTTTATAACAATTAAGTATTAATAAAATTTAATACACCACCCGGCAAAACATGTTAACTATTGATGATACGTTCATTCTTCCGTTATGTAGCCAAAGAGTATTACTACCTATATCTGTTCACGTGATTCGAACTCAGGTCTCGCGAGTGATTCTTTTGGCTGGTACCAATAATAAAATAACACTCATATGCGTGTGCGGTTATTTATATACTAATTTCTGTCAGTTTCTTAAGATAAAAAAAAAAACATATATACACATGAATTTTTCTGAAGATATATAATGAGTGTACAGGGTTCTGAGATTTCTTTTAGTTTGTATAAAAAAAATACCTTTGGTATAAACAACATTATAGCTCTCTATTTTTATATCAGTAGATATTTCAGCGTTGCAGCAGCAACTAAATTAGTAATAGATTTGGCCTCTATTTCCTCTTCTCTCGTATCTGTCCATCTTTCTGATGGTGAAGGAAGAACATGCAACCCAACCTATAGGGGTGTATCCGCCTATGAAACTATTAACTCATATAAAATATATAGGAAAGAGTATTACTTATTAGAGTAATTCTTACTAAACTTTATAAACACAATGGCATGATCAGATCATCCTATTTTTGCAAATCAAGACTTATCTGTAATGAAAAAAGAAAAAAACAAGTTTCTTATTTTATAATTAACTCAGAAAATACATATTCATGAAGTTTTTTTTTTGTTTTCATAGCATGAAGATTGAAGGCAACTTACTAGCAGTAAGAAAAATCATGAAATTCCGTGTTGTGTATGATGTATGAACATCAAATTAAATTCCTAAACGTACTCCTAGCATGCTCTTACTCGAGAGAGGAAGAGCAGATTGTGACGTATGTCTGCCATAAAATTCCACAAAAGTAAGACCGTTCATTTTTACTTGTCGAGAATTTTTTATTAACATAAAAAGTCGTTGTGAGTGGTATCATCAAATGAATTGATGATGTATAACGAATATTTGCCACCACAAGGTTGTGGCATGCATGCACGCACTCTATATCATAAAAGCATTTGAATGGGAGCCTCAGCTTCCTGAGGCCTCTCAATCGTAAATATGCAGCCATGTAATTATTCAAGCATACGCATAATGTCGTCATCGTAAATAAATTTTAAATCATCACGTTGTTTTTTATCTGTTATACATAAATGATAGTATATGTTATTCTTAAGATTTTAAGAGAAACATTCCTATCATATGTATTAATTATTTCTCTAGTTTGAAATAATTATATATTATCGCACTAATTTAAAATTTCATATCAGATTTCAAGTCAGATATACTTAAATATATATGTATTTTGCTACCAAATAAATTAAAATTAAATAGGGAGAAAGATGAGTGAGATCTAGGTGGGCCGGGAGACGAGCGAGATCCAAAAATACTTGTATCTTGAACGCTGGATATAGGGAGAGACGAGCGAGAAAGGGCAATGACGAGCGAGATAGGAAAAAAAGCTAACGAAAGAGTGAGATACATGCGAATCCTATTATATATAATCTATTAGAACAAACTATATATAGTTTAAACATCATGTATCTGAGATATATGTATCATATCATATATAATCTATTTAAAACAAACTACTTATAGTTATATAGTTTAAACCTTATTTATCTGAGATATATGTATCATGTATTCAAAATCTACGGTGACAGTGTAAATATTTACGGTGACAGACTTTGGCAGATAAAATGATGATCACACTGAAAAAAATGGGGGTAAAAAAGAGGTCACTGTAAAGTACTGAACAAACACGTCATTACTCTGTAGTTACAGTAAAATGTTTACTGCGGCATAAATAAATCACCGGTATTTTTCTATTCATCTGAAACAAAACAATTTAAGTTTTTACTTTTTTTTTCTTCCCCGATTTAAGTTCAAAAACTCATAATCAAAACACATATTTAATTACTCGCATTAAAAAGTTTAAAGTTACAGTTAGCGTGAAATTTTAATATATACAATGGCTGATGGCCAAAATTGCTTTAAAAAAAAATGAAAATTTTATAAGCAATCCGGTCATCTTTATCTATTATAATTAAGTAATTTGTCTTTTAAAATATTTTTTTAAAACATATCATATTTTAAGGAGACTTACGCATAATATTTATCATATAAATCACCAAATAATATATATTACAAATTCATGGCGTTTATCATCAAAGAAGTATAGTAAGCCTTCTTTGGGGCTGAAATCGGCATTTTCGGTAAAGGCAAGATGATCCGTAAAAAGTCTAAGAAATTTAAAATAACAAAAGTGTCGCAGCTAGGCTCAGAATGAGACGAGTCAGGGATCCAGAATGACTTCATTGACGAATCACCGAGCAAGAAAGATACTTTACGCAATTCTTACATTGACCGTATTGTATGGTATAATTTAGCTCATGATGTTTAAAATATTATTTCTAAATTTGAACAGAAAATATCAAGGCTCCCAAAACACTTTAAGTTACTCATTTGCTGACCACTGCGTTCATCTCCATGATCTTCTTCTCCTATATAAAAATTAATATTATGATAATTTACACACTCTTAATTAAATTTCTTATTTCCATCTAGCAACCTCTCTCGTCTTGCTGAGGATAGCTACACTTGCTAACTTTTAGTTTTAGAATCATGCTGGCATAATTAGAAAAACGATATTCTTAGTGCCATAGTTAAAATAATAACCTAACTGAACATTGAAAATCAATTAAAAATAATAGTAATAATAATCCAAAATATATATAAGAAGAAACATTCATTCATATGCCAACGTAGTTGGATGAGAGGCAGTGTAAGAACTGAGCATCATGATGTCTCATGATGTCATTGAAAAAACATGATCATGCCAGATTTGACATCTGACAAAACTGATAAATTAATTTATTAATAATATGAGTAGAATGTAGATACAATTATTGGACGTCTTTATAATAGTCACTCAATATAATAATCCTACTTTCTTTATAATTAAGAACTTTACATAAATTTTACTAATGTAAAAACTAATTATTTAAATACACTCTAATTTGTAATATGATGTATCTTATCAGATTTTAGTACTTTCAGATATATGTATCTCAGATACCTGGGATCAAAATTAGGTGTAATTAATTTGTTCTAAACACATTGTATCCAAGTAGATTCGTATGTATCTGAGATACATAGCAAATCTCCCTCGCCTCTCATCCATCTCGCTAGCCACTCTCTCATGTATCTAGTGTGAATCACTCCAGATATATATAAATACATGTATCTAGTGTGATTTACATATTTTTTGGCATACATATGAATCCTGCTCACCTTTCTCTTCCTAACTTTTTGTATCTGGTAGCAAAAATATATGTATCTAAATGTATTTTCTACAATATTATATGGTAGGAAACTCTCAACTAATGATAAGATGTATAATATTTTTAAAGTATTATTATTAATAATAATAATAATAATAATAATAATATATGGTAGTGAAATATATCTAATTGCATAGTTTTTCCTTTTTATATTATATTTTAATTTTTTTATAATATACACAATCGAGCAAAACTTGCTCAACTTTCAGTTTTGGAATAATTAGAGATGGTATTATTGATATAATTAATTAAAGTGCATTAATAAATAGTTTCTCCTTGTTTGGTCCAGCAAGAAATGCTTCTCAAACAAGCCTGTGGATTATTATTGTATTAATTATTTGTTTTCTAGAAATTAGTATTGTATATTTTTGTAAAGAAGGGATGCCGATTTAAATCAACTTCTAAAATTAGTTTAAAAGATGAGGATTATTTTTATCACTGATGTGGGACATGACACCCTTCGATCACGTTTAGTATAGATTGAAATATTTGGAGTTATAATAAGGAATTATTCAACATCAAAAATTATCTTTGAATATAATTCTAACCTCAAAAATTAATTAAAAAAAGTGGAAATTGTCGATTATCTTCATTCTATTCATATGGTATTAATTGCTTATTCATTTTTGCATATGTCAAATCCAGCATGATCATGTTTTGTTCAATGACATCATGATGCTCAGTTCTTACTTAGGAGTCAGGCCGGCTACCATCAAACACGTAATTAATAAAATGTCGAACAAACATGACCAAGCAAAGATTTGACATATCACAAAACTGATAAACAAATACTCCCTCCGTTTGAAAAAGAATGATCTTCTTTCCTTTTTAATTTGTTTAAAAAAATGATCTTTTTCTTTTTTTGGTAATATTTTACTTTCAGCTTTCCACGTGGCATGTTTAAGGCCACAAGATTAAAGGGGCAATTTTGTACATTTGAAATAACTTTAATTTAGGACCACAAGATTCAAACATCTTCTTTATTTTCTTAAACTCCGTATCAAATCAAACTATGTCATTCTTTGTGAAACGAAGGGAGTACTAATTTAATAGAATAAAGATACAATCGACATTTTTTATTATTATATAATAATCGCTCAATATAATACATACTCATTTATTTATAAAATAAAATTAAAAATATAATTTGAATAATTATATATTATTACACTAATTAATACTTAGTAATTATTTTGGTTGTTTTCAGATTAAATATACACACCTAGATTTATATAGTTTTGCTACTAGATATACTATACAAAGATACTAGATGAAGGGAGAGTGGCGAGCGATAGACAGAGAATAGTGGGGAGCAAGATATTAGAGTCATATACATGTTCATCATTTAGATACAATGTATCTAAGTTCTAACACAAATTATATCTAATTTTAACCTTATGAATCTAAGAAAACATGTATATGAAACCGCCAAATACATTCATCTGAAATCCAAAATTTGATAAGATTCCTAATATTGAAACTAACGTGAATTTTTAACTCGTCACCCACCCACCAAAATATGTAAACTATTGAAGATAAGTAATTTGCTCATTCTTCCGGCATGTAGCCAAACGCTATTACTCATTAATTCTTACAAAACTTTCTTAACGATGATAATAACTTACATAAATCACATAGTATAAAGAGTAAATTACATTTTATCCCTATTTTTTTTTTCTAATTACAATAATTCCTTAAAATTTGTACCTTCCGGATACATAAGTCACCATCCGGATACATTAATTCACCATCCGAATACATAAATTATAATACAAGAAAATCTTTATGTTACGCTAAAAAGGGAATAAAATCTGAAAATTAATTAATACTCATAAATTACGCTCATGTTTCTTCTTACTCTCAATCATACAGAGGCAAATCCTAATAGAACGAAGAAATTCAAAATTTCAAATTGCTCCCCCGTTCAACAAAGAAACCTTTCAGATTTGATTCAAAAACTTTTGTTGAAATTTTGGGTAAGCGATGTGAGTTACGAAGGATACAAAAGTGATGGAACTGTTGTTGGACAAACGATATCCTTTTGAATCTTCAAGTTTATCGAAGATCCTTTCAATTTTGATTCAAAATTGTTGAAAATTTTGAATCTCAAAATTTTTCACGTAGTTTATTGAATATCCTATCGAAAAATTTGAGAAGATACATCATGAATATCTTTGCTACTTAGCATTTTACTATTTATGTATCTTGTTTAAATTGATAAGCATTGTATTTATACCAGATACATTAAATAAATAATTATTGCCCATAAGATGTTAGATTTGATAACGATACATTACTATGATAGTTGCTATGTAATTGATACATTTAGTATGAATTCGAATTTATGTATCATATCTAAAAAATTAATGCATGATACATTACTATTTATGTATCTCGTTTAAATTGATAAGTATTGTATTTACACTAGATACATTAAATAAGTAATTGTTGCCCATAAGATGTTAGATTTGAAATCAATACATTACCGTGTGGTAGTTATTATGTAATTGATATATTTAGTATAAATTTGAATTTACGCATCATATCTAAAAAATTAGTGCACGATACATTACTATTTATGTATCTCGTTTAAATTGATAAGTATTGTATTGTTGCCCATCAGTTAATTCTACTGCATTAGCAAGCTGCAAGTTCATGTATGAATCCACAGAGACCAAAATACCCATTGTACTCTAATCCCCACTTTAGCTTTACCATCACAGGCTTTTCAGTCAAATTGTTCAAAGAAGGCTTCGGATTAACTGGTAATGTCGCCATTGAACCTTTTCAAGGTTTAGGGTTTCACAAGAAGACGATAATTTTTTTTGTTTATTACCGAATAATAACTACTACTATTTATTTTTATTTTTCTAATTTACGTTTTTAATGTTGAAAATTTGAGTTTCACTTATTTTATTTTATTATAAATTTTGGAGTATTTTTAAAAATAGGTAAAAGACTCATAAATATTCTTTTTAAATTTTTTTGTCTAAAAATATCCTTAATCCACAGAAAAGAGACTGATTTTGAATTTCAAACGTGAATGAGAAAATAACTACCAAAATTCTGTGGGAGAGATTTGTGGAGTGAAATAAAGAAGGGATAAATGTTGATTTTGGGTGTTAGGATTTATGTAGCGTTTGGGAGTAAAATAAGGAATTTTGAAAAGATTTAAAGCTGATAGGGAATAATGAAAATTATGGGGGAAAAAATGTGTATAGGTAATTTATCCTATAAACTATGGCATCAAAACATCCTATTGGCTATTTGTGTAAATCAAGAACTTTAATTGAAATGAAAAAAAACCAGTTTCTCAATTTATAATTAACTCAGAAAATATTACTGTATTCTTGAATTTTTATTTTTTTATTTTTACTGTAGAGATGAAGGCAACGTTTCCTAAGAAAATCATGAAATTCCGTGCTGGATATTATATTGAATATAATGTGTATGATCTATGAACATCAATTTCCTACGCAGAAATAGGTCATAATCAGCTCTTCCTTTCTTGTGTAAGAGTATGCATGCTAAGGGCATCTCCAACCCAATCCTCTATTTTACTCTCCAAATATAGAGTTTTCTATTTTTTCAGACAATCAACTCCAACCCAATTCTCTATTTTACTCTCTAAAAAGGAATCTTTTTCTCTCTCCTCAATTTTATATTATTATTTCTATTTTATTCTTATTTTCTTATTTCATATTATAAATCCTTTATTTCTTTTTTTCCAAATAATTACTTTATATAATTTTTAACGTGATATAAAATTATTTTTTATTCTAAATTTTTAAATAACATAAATTGCAAGAAAATATAATATAATACATAAATTAGGGGACAAATTCAAATAAAAGTGACATACAATTACATAAACACTCAATTTTCAAAATTATTACGTTGCTCCCATAAATGCTCTATTAATGCATTACGGAGTTCAAAATGAGCATTTTTGTCCTTAATTTTTTTATGTCTAGCTAAAAATTGTTCAAAC